>NC_133666.1:575306002-575605881 GCF_037893015.1 Macrotis lagotis
GAGGTGAGGTAGAGTGAGTGAACAACCTTGTTCTCTTCAAAATTGGATCAGAGAGGGAATGATGTGTTCAATTAGGTGAGGAAATCTTCTTACTCTAGAAAGAAATTAGGAAGGGAAAGTGATAGGAAAAAGCCGGGGTAATAGAAGGGAGAGCTAATTGTGGAAGAGACAATAAGAATCAAAGCACTTTTAAGGAGGGACAGGGTGACAGGGTGAAAGGAGAGAGAGAAAGAGAGAGAGAGAGAGAGAGAGAGAGAGAGAGAGAGAGAGAGATAAAGAGAATACAATGAATGGTAGTGGATGGCAAAGATGGAGGAAAATACAATTAGCAATATTATCTGTGGTGGAAAATACTGAAAAAGTTTCATTGATAAAGACCTCATTTCTTAAATAGAGAACTAAGTCAAATTTATACAAAAATAAGAGGCATTCCCCAATTGATAAATGATCGAATGATATGAACAATTTTCAAATGAGGTTATCAATATATCTATAGCTATATTTTAAAATGCCTCACTATTTACTGGAGAAATGCAAATTGGAACAATTCTGAGTTTCTATGGTATGGTAATTGGATGGGTAATAGGATGAAAAGGAAAAATGACAAATGTTGGAGGGAATGTAGAGAAAATGAGACATTAATGTACTCTTAAAGGAGTTGTAAAATGATTCAACCATTTTGAAAAGCAAGAAAATACAGATGCTCCAACAGCCAGCACTTTACCATACATATATGGAATCATTGATTACAGCAAATGGAGAAGTTTTGAATACTGTGAATAAGTTGGCTTTCCTTGCCAGTGTATTTTTCAGGAAGGTACACTTAGGTAATTAGTTTGACATACATAAATTGCCAAAGTATTTCGGAGACTGAAAGAAAATTTGGGAGAGAACATGATGTTTTGTCCTTTCTTGAAGCAGACCATGACATCAGGAAGGTGATGCCATGATAATCATGTGAATTGCTTTTTAGTGAGGAGGCTGCTGTGGTAAGTCATCAACCTCACTTTGTCCTCCAAAGTTATTTGTTTCCAGTGGACTGATATGAATCAGGATGAATGGAGATGGCCCTGGATGCCAGGCAATCAGATTTAAGAGCATTTGTCCAAGGCCACATAGCTAGTAGGTATCTGAGGTTAAATTTGAACTCAGGTCCTCCTGACTTCAAGGTTTGTGCTCTATCTACTGTACTATCTAGCTGTCCTCTGGGAGAGGTGAAGTATTAGACTGAGTGGTCTACAGAGTCACTGTGCTGACCACATTGCTGTATGCCTATGAAACCTGGACAGCACCATGTCAGGAAGTTACCATGGGGTAAGTTATCTCACATAAAGGCTTTTGCAGTGGAGTACAGGAGGTAGGGGTGGAGGTTAGATAGAATTGGCTTCAGAGAGGGCTTGCCTCCATTTAAATTGTCTTGGGATAATTCTGAAGATCACCTGGCTGGAGAAGATACCAGACCTTGATGTCATTTCTCAAGCTAAACTTCCAAGCATTCATTTGTTTCTACACAATTTATAATTATGATGGGCTGGTGGTATTCTCCAAATATCAGGGGTATGTTTGTCAAAAAGATTATTTTATAGAGAACTCACCAGGGCAAGTGCTCACAACAGGGTTAGAAGAAGCAATACAGGGACACCCTGAAGGTCTCTCTTAAGAACTTTAGAGTTGATTGTGTAGCATGGGAAACACAGGCAAAGGACTGCCCAGCATAGTGTGACCTTATCAGAGAGAGTGCTGTGCTATATGGAAGAATTGCAAGGCAGAATTAAGACACCTGAAAGGAAACATGAGATATGGAAGTTGAGTAAACAGCCCAGGGGTTCATGAGGATGAATATTTGTGCCAGATCTATCGTAAAGTATTCTGAACTCCCATTGGACTGATCAGTCATATTCAGACACACTGTAATTTGTCTAACATAGTGATGATATTTTGGTCTTTTCAGATAATAAAGTACAAGAACCAAAGCAATTTGGAACTATGTGTGAAGGACTTTGAAATCAGGCATACCCCTTGACCTAGCAATGCAATTGTATTCCAGAAAATATGAAAAAAAAAATGAAAGGAAAAGGGAAGTATATGGTTTTTTGTAGCAGCTTTTTTTCTGATGATAGAAAATTGGAAATGGAGTAGATCTCCAGCATTTGGGGAATGGCTGAACAAACTGTGGTCTGTGATTATGATGGAATGTTAATCTGCTTTAAGAAATGATGAGAACTATGCTCTCACTAGAACCTGGAAAGACTAATATGAAAAGTTGCTTTGGAAAATGCACTGTATAAAAATAATAGAAATATTGTAGGTTAATCACTAGTGAATGACTCAGCTTTTTTCAGGAGTGCTGTGACTCAATACAACTCTGAAGTATCCGTGATAAAGAATATTATCCATCCCCAGAAAGAGAACTAATGGTGTATGAATACACACTGAAGCAAATTGTTTTATACTTTATTTTTCTTACTTGGGGGCAGGGGATGCGGGAAGACATTTATGCTTACTTTCACAACATGATTATAATGGAAATGCTTTGTATGACCATATATTTTTTTAGGGTTTTTTTTTTTGGTAAGGCAATGGGGTTAAGTGGCTTGCCCAAGGCCACACAGCTAGGTAATTATTAAGTGTCTGAGGCCAGATTTGAACTCAGTTACTCCTGACTCCAGGGCTGGTGCTCTATCCATTGTGCCACATAGCCACCCCTATGACCATGTATTTTTAACCTACAGTAAATAACTTGCTTTCTTGATGAGGAATGGGGCAAGAAGGACAGAATTCATAAGTCAATATTTTACAAATGAATGATTAAACTTGCTTTTACTTGTAAGCAAGGAAAATAAAATGAAAATATATTAAAGTTCCTCCCCTCCTCATAAAAAAAGAAAGAATTGTCACAGATCACTGAACTACCTAGAGGAGCTTAGACTATCATAATTGATTATCACCCAGTGTCACTGTTAATATGTATAATATTCTCCTAGTTCTGCTCAACTCATTCAAAAACAGTTTATACAGGATTTTGTTGAAATCTTTGTTGAAGTCTTCTCCCCCTTCCACCACACACATGATTTCTTACAGAAAAATAGTACTCCATCACATCTATTTATCACAATCTGCTCAGCTATTCCCCAACTGATGAATATCCCCTCAATTTCTAATTTTTCACAACTACAAAGAGAGCCACTTTAAATAATTTAATTTTTTACATGTAGATCTCTTTTTTCTCATTTACTATCTCTTTGAGATAGAGACCCAGAAATACAATTGCTGGATTGAAGAGTATAGAGAGATATTTTTGCCTTTTGGGAATAGTTTCAAATGGCTCTCAAGAATTACTGAATAAGTTCACAACTCCACCAAGAGTATATTCCTAAAGTACAGCCATCCATATTCCTACTCTTACTTCTGGAATATCAGATCTTTGGAAACTGTGCCTATGTAACTAAATCCAGTCAAGTTTTTAAAAAAAAATACATACTGGGATCAAGTTGTAATTTTTAGCATGTGAGAATGTGCAAACTCACATGGCATAATATATTTAGTTGGTCCCAAATAATTGGACCATAGAATTCCATCTAGTTATCTCCCTTGTTTCCTTTGTGCAAGCTGTCCTGCCAAATACCCCTGAAAGCGACAATTTTTTTTTCTTGAAATGGTGTGTCATCATGGGGTAGAGCCAAGATGGCTCCTCTATAAGACATTAAAGCTAAAGATCCCCATGCAAAAAAAGAGCAAAACAAGTTCTCAATTCTAGACAACATGGAGGATCTTCAGTGAAGGTCTGACTCTTCAGGGAAAATGGGGAAGTAGAGCTAGATATTTTTGATTACATTAAATTAAAAAGCTTTTGCACAGACAAAAACCACTGTAACCAAGATCAAAAGAAATGTAGTGAATTGGGAAACAATTTTTGCAACTAGTATTTCTGACAAAGGACTCATTTCTAACATATACAGAGAACTGAGCCAAATTTTCAAAACAACAAGCCATTCTCCAATTGACAAATGGTTAAAGGATATGCAAAGGCAATTTTCAGCTGAGGAAATCAAAGCAATCCATAGTTACATGAAAAATTGCTCCAAATCATTACTTATTAAAGAAATGCAACTTAAAGCACCTCTGAGTTACCACCTCATACCTCTCAGACTGGCCAATATGTCCAGAAAGGACAATAATCAATGTTGTAAGGGATGTGGGAAATCTGGGACACTATTACATTGTTGGTAGAGCTGTGAACTCATCCAGCCTTTCTGGAGAGCAATTTGGAATTATGTCCAAAGGACAACAAAAATGTGCATACCCTTTGACCCAGCAATACCATTACTGGGTCTATACCCAGAAGAGATTATGAAAAAAGGGTAAAAGCTTCACCCGTACAAAAATATTTATAGTAGCCCTTTTTGTGGTAGCAAAAAATTGGAAATCAAGTGAATGTCCTTCAATTGGGGAATGGCATAACAAACTGTGGTAGATATATGTGTCATGAAATGCTAATGTTCTGTTCAAAATCAGGAGGAATGGGAATTCAGGGAAGCCTGGAGGGATTTGCATGAACTGATAGTGAGTGAGATGAGCAGAACCAGAAAAACATTGTGCACCTTAACAGCAACATGGGGGTGATGATTGACTTTAATTGCTCATCCCTTCAGTGCAACAACCAGGAACAATTTTAGGCTATCTGCAATGGAAAATAACATCTGTAACCAGAGAAAGAATTGTGGACTTTAAACAAAGACCAAAAACTATTACCATCAAATTAGGGGGAAAAAACCCATTATATTATTAAGTAATTTCACTATCTCATACTTTATTTTTCTTCCTTAAGGATATGATTTTTCTGTCATCAACATTCAACTGAGATCAATGTATAACATGGAACCAATGTAAAGACTAACAGAATGCCTTCTGTGGAGAGTGGGGGGAGGGAAGCAAGAATGGGGCAAAAATTGTAAAACTCAAAATAAAATCTCTTTTTTTTTTTTTAGATTTTTGCAAGGCAAATGGGGTTAAGTGGCTTGCCCAAGGCCACACAGCTAGGTAATCATTAAGTGTCTGAGACCAGATTTGAACTCACATACTCCTGACTCCAGGGACGGTGCTTTATCCACTGTGCCACCTAGCTGCCCCAAATAAAATCTTTCTTAAAAAAAAAAGGAAAGAATACACAAAACTCCTCCAGAAAGAGACCCCAGGATGAAACCCCCGAGGGCTATTATAGTCAAATTCCAGAATTCTAAAATAAAGGAGAAAATACTGAAAACAACAAAAAGAAGCAATATGAATACAAAAGAAACACAGGCTTACACAGGCCTGATCAGCTTCAACATCAAAGGACTGGAGGACCTGGAATAATAGATATTAGAGAACAAAAGACCTTGGAATACAACCACGAATTTACTACCCTGCAACATTCAGCATATACTGTCCAGGAAAAGATGGATGTTCAACACAATAAAGGACTTCCAAAATTTCCTGATAAAAAGACCAGAATTGAACAGAGAATTCAATCATCAAATACATGACTCAAGAGATGCATAATAAGATAAATGAAGGGGAACAGAAAAAAAATAAATGAGTCAAGACCGCCAAATTCTATACACCTCTGTAGGGGAAGATATAACAACTGCAACTCTTGAGAAATGTATTTCTCATAGGATAGTTAAAGGGTTGAATATAATTGAAGAGACTGGATTTAGAGGATATGGGTATGTTTGGTTCTTTCCATTGAAGAGGACCAAGATAACAAGATTCTGTTTGAAAGAAAAAGTCCTGGGGCAGCTAGGTGGCACAGTGTATAAAGCACCGGCCCTGGAGTCAGGAGTACCTGGGTTCAAATCCAGTTGCAGACACTTAGTAATTACCTAGCTGTGTGGCCTTGGCAAGCGCCTTAACCCCATTTGCCTTGCAAAAAAAAAAAAAAAAAACTAAAAAAAAAAGAAGGAAAGAAAAAGTCCTGATGGAAAGCACTTATGTGTCTCAGTTTCCTTTGATTTACTTTAATTCTGCTTTGCTCACAAAGTTTATCACTTTCTATTTTCATTTTATTTTATGTTTTATATTGATTTTTATTTTTGTACAAATGATGTTTTTATACATTACTAAAATATTCTTATTTAAGAGTAAACATAATACCTTCTCCCCCCAAAAAATATAGACCCTCATGAGCAATAAGATAAAGGAAAGAGAAAAAAATAATTAAAATTAAATAATAATAATAATAATAAGGGCAGCCAGGTGGCGCAGTAGATGGAGCACCAGCCCTGGAACCAGGAGCACCCAAGCCCAAATCTGGCCCCAGACACCCAACAATCACCCAGCTGTGTGACCTTGGGCAAGCCACCCCAACCCATTGCCCTGCAAAAACAAAAAAAAACCCTCTAAATAAAATAAAATAATAATAATAATAATAATTTTAGTAGTAGTAGTAGTAGTAGTAGTAGTAGGGGCACCTAGGTAGCACAGTGGACAGAGCACTGGTCCTGGAACCAGGAGCACTCAAGCCCAAATCCAGTCCCAGACACAAAACAATCACCCAGCTCTAAGGACCTGGGCAAGCCACCCAACCCTACTTGCCCTGCAAACCACACCCTCCCAAAATAATAATAATAATAGTAATAATGATAATAATAGTAATATAATGATAATAATAAATGTGCTTCAGTCTGTTGCAAAACGACTAGCTTTGTCACAGGTGGATCACATTCTTTATAAGTCCATCACAAAAGCTACTTCCATATTTTTTCACTGTTGCCATTACTGATCCCAACTCCTTCCATTTATACTTGCCCACTACCATATACCATATTTTCTCTGTCCTTTCACTCTGTCCTTCTTAAATGTGCTTTAGGGTATCTGAGTGGCAAAGCAGACTAATCACCTGCCCTGGGACCAAGAGGTCCTGAGCCAACATACCACCCCTAAGGCCCAGCACCACCCGGCCCTGTGATCCCAGACAGGCCATCCAATCCCAGCCCCTTGCAAGGAGTAAAAAAGAAAATGTGTTATATATGACCACTCTCCTCCATGGTCCACCCTCTCCCCCATCACTCACATCCCCCCCCTTCCCCCTGTCCCCTTCTCTCCTTCTTACTATAGATGTCTATACCCCATTGAGTTTATATATATATATATATATATATATATATATGTGTGTGTGTGTGTGTGTGTGTGTGTGTGTGTGTGTGTGTGTGTGTGTGTGCTGTTTCCTCCCGAGCCAGCTTTGATGAGAGTGAAGTTTCCCTCATTCCCCCTCACCTCCCCCCTCCATATCATTGCACTAACTCATTGTAATAAAAAAACTTATTATATGAAATATCTTAGCCTGTTCTACCTCTCCTTTCTCTTACTCCCATTACATTTCCCTTTAGCCATTGACTCCATTTTTAGAATGCATTTTATCTTCAAATTCAGCTCTCTCCTGTGAATCATCTATAAAAACTCCTTCTACCTGCTCTATGAAATGAGAAGTTTCGTATGACTATCATCAGTATCATTTTTCTATGCAGGAATACATGTAGTTCATCATCATTAAGTCCTTCATATTTTACCCTTCTCCTCCACTCTCTATGCTTCACCTGAGTCCTGTATTTTGAAGATCTAACATTCTGTTCAGCTCTGGCCATTTCAACAGGAACATTGGAAATTCCCCTGGTTCATTGAAAGTTCATTTTTTTTCCCTGGAAGAGGACATTCAGTTTTGCTGAGTAGTTCATTCTCGGTTACATTACAAGCTCTTTTGCCTTCTGCAATATTATATTCCAAGCCCTATGAGCCTTTAATGTAGTTGCTGCTAAGTACTGTGTGATCCTGACTTGCAGCTCCACAATATTTGAATTGTGTCCTTCTGGCTGCTTGTAATATTTTCTCTTTGACTTGGGAGTTCTAGAACTTGGCTATAATATTCCTGGAGGTTTCTTTTGTTTTGGATCTTTTTCTGGGGGAGATCAGTGGATTCTCTCAATTTCTATTTTGCCTTCTGCTTCTAGGATATATTGGCAATTTTCCTGTAGGAATTCTTTAAAAAATGTTGTCAAGGCTCTTTTCCTGATCATGATTTTCAGGTATCCCAATAATTTTTAAATTATCTTTCCTGAATCTGTTTTCCAGATCAGTTTTTTTTTCAATGAGATGTTTCACATTTTCTTCTAATTTTTCATTCTTCTGGTTTTGAAGTATTGGGTCTTGATTTTTCATAAAGTCAAGCAGCTTCCTTTAGTTCCATTCTACATATGAAGGATTGTTTTCTTCAGAGAGCTTTCTTATTTCTTTTTCCATCTGGCTATATATATATATATATATATATATATATATATATATATATGCTGTTTCCATCTGTTTTCCATCTGCTTTTTTAAAACATTCTTCTCCTCCATAACTTTTTGAACTGTTTTATCCATTTGACCTATGATGGTTTTAACATGTTATTTTCTTCAGCATGTTTTTGGATCTCCTTGACTAAGCTGCTGACTTCTTTTTCATGTTTTTCCTGCATCTCTCTCATTTCTTTTCCCAATTTTTATTCTATTTCCCTCACTTGATTTTCAAAAGCTCTGTCATAGCCTGAGTCCAATTTCCATTTTTCTTGTAGTCTTTAGATTCAGGAGCTTGTAGTTCCTCATTTTCAGATTGAGTATTTTGATCCTTCTTAGGATCATAGACAATGTATTTCTCAATGGTGCTCCTCTTTTTTTCCTCTGTTTACTCATTTCCTTAGCCTTTGCCTGGTTTTGTGATGCTTCCTGAGCTTTTGAGTGTTATTGGGACAAGCCCCCACAAGGATCTCAGTGTGTGAAGCTCTGTCTTCCCTCCTGGTCTATGAATGATCACAGAAACACCCCTCTGTCATGGGGCTGAGGTGGGAAGGTGGGGGCTACTGTTCTATGGGGAGCCTAGACTGTGATCAGGATCTGAATTGTGGTCAGAGTCCCAGAGTACTGTTCCAGGTACAGAACACAGAACTTGGAAGTCTCTCTCCACTCCCCTACCTAGGTTGAGCACTCAAGTCTCAGTTGCCCGGTGGGTTCTTGCTTACTGCCTCCACCTGCTTCCAGTTCCTGGATCTGGGCTGCCATGGCCACGCTACTCACTGAGTGACCTGAGGTCTGGGCTTCACATGCTCATTCTGGCATAGGCCCCCCTGCTGATCTTCCAAGTTGTGTCTGGTGCTCCCTGGCACATAGGTCAGGAAACTGCCCCTGCTGTCATGAGCCATGACTCCCAGATGTCCTGAGGCTGCCTCCAGGAGGATGAAGTTCCTTCATTCTGGTGGGCCTCCCCTCTAACTCTGTGAAGCTGAGTGTTTCCACTATTTTCCAGGTTACCTTGGGCTGGAGATCTGCCTCACTGGATCCCTCTGTGGATTCTGTCTCTCAAAAATTTAGAGTCATTATTTTATGAGTTTTTAAATATTATATATATAGAGAGAGCACACCTAAGAGAGGCTTTTCTCCTGTCGCCATCTTGGCTCCGCTCCTCCCCAAATTTATCACTTTCTCTGATGAAGGCACAACCTTCTGGGCAGTCCAGTGTCTCCCTCAACTAAAGTTCTTAAGAGAGAGAGACCTTATAGGGTGGCTAGGTGGTACAGTGGATAAAGCAGAGGCCCTAGAGTCAGGAGTACCTGAGTTCAAATCTGGTCTCAGACACTTAATAATTACTTAGCTGTGTGGCCTTGGCCTTGGCCCATTTGCCTTGCAAAAAACTAAAAGAGAGAGAGAGAGAGAGAGAGAGAGAGAGAGAGAGAGAGAGACCTTCAGAGGGGCAGTTAGGCAGCACAGTGAATGGAACACCGACCCTGCAATCAGGAGTACCCGAGTTCAAATCTGGCCTCAGACTACCTTGAGCAAGTCACTTAACTCCATTGCCTTGAAAAAATAGAGAGAGACATTCAGAGTACCCCAGTACTGAGAAAACTTTAAGACTCCATAGTTAATTAAATCAGAAGTGACTTTAGGAACACAGGGTTAGAATTTACCTAGAAGGATTGACTTAATCCATACATTATTTAACAAGGATTTAAGTATCCTGGTTGGGGAGCTAAAGGGAGAAGTATGGGAAAGAGTTTGCTTGGAGGCGGGTGCAAAACATCCATGAAATGATTTGACTTTGGATGATACTTTGACTCATGAGGAATGTGTGTCCTTGGAAGAAATTTGAGAGGGAGGGAGTAAGGAATAAAATGATTATAATTTAAAGTAATTCAAGACACTTTAATGAGATATTTCCCATTTTCTTCTAGTTTTTCATTCTTTTGGTTTTGTATTATCGTTTCTTGACTCCTCACAAAGTTTTCAGCTTCCTTTAGCTCCATTGTATATTTGAAGGAGCTCTTTTGTTCAGAGAGTTTTCTCATCTCCTTTTCCATCTGGCCAGTTCTACTTCTTTTTAAGGTATTCTTCTCTTCATTAACTTTATGGACTGCTTTTTCCATTTGACCTAAACTGGTTTTTAACATGTTATTTTCTTCAGCGTTATTTTGGATCTCCTTCACCAAGATGCTGACATGATTTTCATTTTTCCTATATCTTACTCATTTCTCTTCCCAATTTATCCTCTACCTCCCTTAAACTTGATTTTCAATTTTTTTTTGAGCTCTTTCATAGCCTGAGCCCAACTTCTATATTTCTTGGAGCCTTTGGATACAGAAGCTTGGCATTTGTCATCTGAGTGTGTGTTTTGATCCTTTGTAGCACCAAAGTAATTGTCTATGATCAGGTTCCTTTTTGCTGTTTACTCACTTTCTTAGTCTGTGCCCTGGTTTTGGGGTGCTTCCTGAGTCTTTGAACATTATTGGGACACCCCTGCAAGGACCTCAGTTCCTGTAGGGTCTTATGAGAGGGTCTGATTGCTTTCCTGGACAGTGTTTTGGTCTGTGGATGACCATAGGTACACCTCTCAGACCTGGGGCTGTGAGGAGAGTCCTTGCTCCATGGCAATGGTTGGGGGTTGGGGGGGGGGGCGGTTCTATGACCAGGATCTGAATAGGGAAAAAGCACTGGAGTCATGTCCCAGGGACAAAGGAAAGATCTCAACTGTCTCCCCCTACTCCCCTATCTTCCATGGGCTGAGCATTCTGGGAGCAGTTGCTGGGTGGCTTGCTGCTGGGTGGCTTGTGGTACTGTTTCCATTTCCTGTAATCTGAACTGTACCACACTGGCTCCCACTCACTCTGGTAGAGGTTTCCTGCTGATCTTCCAAGTTGAGCTTTGTGTTCCCTGAGTTGGCAAGTCAGGAAACTGCTTCTTCAAGCTGGCATTCCCAAGGGACCTCAACATACTTTAGACTGTACTTCTTTTTTTTTAGACTGTACTTCTAACGAGACAAAAGAGGAGATGGTACTTAGTGACTTTGAGACAATGCTGCTTATCAAAAAAAAGTATCAATAAACTCCCTAAGAAAAAGTCTCCAGGTACAAATGGATTTGCAAACATTTTAGGAACAATTAATTCATATTCTACTTGAAGTATTAAAAAAAATAAGAGGAGTTCTACCTACTTCATTTTATGACGCCAGGATGGTGCTGAGACCAAAACCAGGAAGAACAAACCAGAAAAAATTACAAACCACTCTCCCTAATGAACATTGATGCAAAAATCTTAAGCAATAACAGAAGAAAAAGAAATCGAAGGAATTAGAATTGGTATTGAAGAAACTATTGCTATTCAGCACTAACAAGATACAGAAGCAAGAGATATAAAGAGAAATCCGACAAAATAACTTACTTCAGCACAAAATACTTGAGAGTCTGACATGGCAGACTTAGAAACTTTATGAAAACAATTATAAAACACTTTTCACTTTTCACCGAAATCAGATCTAAATAGCTGGGCAAATATCAATTGATTGGGGTATGCTGAAATAATATAATAAAAATGACAATTCTACCCAAATTAAACTGCTTATTTAGTACCATACCAATCAAACCTCCAAAAATTACTCTAATATTCATAGGAACGAAAAAAGTCAAGAATATAAAGGAATTAATGAAAAATAATGCAAATGAAGGTGACCATAACAGATCTAAAATTATATTATAAAGCATCAATTATCAAAACTGTCTGGTACTGAAGAAATAGAGCAGTGTATCGTTGGAATAGATTAAGTGCAAAAGAGACAACAGGAAATGACTATAGTAAACTACTGTTTGATAAATCCAGAGTTCAACTTCTAAGATAACTCACTTTTTTTCAATAAAAATTACTGGGAAAATTTAAAGATATAATGACAGAAACTAGGATTAGACCAAAATCTCATACCCAATGCCAAGATATTGGGAGTAGTATTTAGACTAGAAGCATATTAGGAGAAAAGGAATAGTTTACCTCTCAAATCTATAGAAAGAGGAACAGTTTATGACCAAAGAAGAGAAATAAACCATTATGAAAAACAAACTGGATAATTCTGATTAAATTAAAAAGGTTTTACACAAACAAAACCACTATAATCACGATCAAAAGAATGTTGTAAATTAGGAAACAATTTTTACAATTAGTGTCTCTAACAAAGGATTCATTTCTAAAATATATAAAGAATGAGTCACGTTTATAAAAAGTCATTCCCCAATTGACAAATAGTCAAAAAATATGAAAAGGAAATTCTTAAATGAAGAAATCAAAGCTATCTAGTGTCATATGAAAAATTGCTCCAAATCATTATTTCTTTTTAGGTTTTTGCATTGCAAATGGGGTTAAGTGGCTTGCTGAAGGCCACACAGCTAGGTAATGATTAAGTGTCTGAAGTCAGATTTGAACTCAAGTAGTCCTGACTCCAGGGCCAGTGCTCTATCCACTGCACCACCGAGCCGCCCCCTCCAAATCATTATTGATTAGAAATTTGCAAATTAAAACATCTCCGAGCTACCACCTCACATCTCTCAGATTGACCAATGTGATTAGAGAGGATAATGATTAATCTTGGAGGCCATGTGGAAAATCTGGGACACTGATGCATTGCTGGTGGAGTTGTGATCTGATCCAACCTTTCTGGAGAGTAATTTAGAATTTAGCCCAAAGGGCAATAGAAATGTATATACCTTTTGACCCAGCAATTCCACACTAGATTCTATATGCTAAAGACATAATGAAAAAGGATAAAAATCACACATGTACAAAAATATTCATAGTAACTCTGCTGTAGTGGTAAAGAATTGGACTTTGGGGGATGTTCATCTATTGGGAATGTCTGAACGAAGTGTGGCATATATATGTGATGAAGCACTATTGTTCTGTAAGAAATCATGAGGGACTGGATTTCAGAAAAAGCTGGAAAAACTTACATGAGTTGATGCTGAATGAGATGAAGAAAACCTGAAGAACATTACGCACACTAAAACAACATGGTCTGATGATCAACCAGGATGAATTTGATCATTCCTTCAGTGCAATAATCAGGGATGATTTTAGAGGATTTATAATGGAGACTTACATCTGTATCCAGAGAAGCAACTATATTTTTTTATTTTTATTTTTTTCTTTAATATTTGTTCTCATTTTGTACAAATAATGTTTTTATACATCAATAAAATATTCTTGTTTAAGAGTAAATGAAATACCCCCTTCCCTCCATAAATATAGTCTTGCTCGAGTGATAAAGTAAAGGGGAGAAAAAAAATTAAAATTCAAAAAATAATAGTAATAATTGTAGGTATGGCCAGGTGGTGCAATGGACAGAGCATCAGCCCTGGAGCCATGAGCACCAGAGCCCACATCCGACCCTCTACACCCAACAATCACCCAGCTGTGTGACATGCAAGGAATTATAGAGATTAGATAAAGACCAAAGCTTATTATCCTCAATTTTAAAAGTTGTCTTAAGTATTAGGTAATTTTGCTATCTCTAATATTTTCTTTCCTCCTTTTGAGTCTGATTCTTCTCTCACAATACCTTCAATTTTAATCTATGCTTATTATGCCTTCATCAGATTACCTATTGTTCTGTGGAAAGGGAAGTGAAGAGAGGGAGGGAGAAAAATTGTAAAACTCAAAATCTTGCAAAAAGTGAGTTGAAGAAACTACCATTGTAAATAAAATGTTTATATTATAAAAACATTTTATATAACACTGAAATATTTGGGAGAATTCATTTCTAAATTCATCTGGGCCTGGAGATTTTTTTTAAAGGAGACCACTGAAAGCTTATTCAATTCATTTTTCTGAAATGGAGTCATTTAAGTATTTTATTTCCTCTTCTTTTTATCTTGGCTATATATATATTTTTGAAGATATTTATCCAAATCACTTAGATTGTGACATGTATAGCCTACACTTGAGCAAAATAGTTCTGAATTATTACTTTACTTCTTATTCATTTCATTTTTGATAATGGTAATTTGTCTTCTTTCTTTTTCTAAACAAATAACCAAGATTTGCCTCTTTTGCAGGTTTTTTCCATAAAACCAACTCTTTTATTTATTAGTTTGATCATTGTTGTACTTTCAATTTTATTAACCTCTACTTATATTTTCAGGATTACTAATTTGCAATTTAATTGGGGATTTTTAACTTGTTCTTTTCCTAGTGTTTTGAATTGAATGCCAATTCATCAATCACTTTATTCTGTTTTATTCATGTAAGCCTTTAGAGATATAAAATTTTCCCTAATATCTGCATCCCCCATGTTTGGGTATACTGTCTTATTATTTTCATTGTTTTGGATGAAATTATTAACACTACCCTATGATTTGTTGTTTAACATTGTCATACTTTAAAATTATATTTCATTTGTAGTTAATTTTAAGTCAAACTTTGTATGACTTTTTAACATGCAATCTTTATCTTGTTTAACATATTGTAATCTGGATCTTTTATAACATATATCATTACCTGAAATGGATACATTTAATATTTCTGGCTTTCTATATTTTATTATGAATTTTTTTCCTAAATACAAGGGCAATTTCTGTGTAAGTGACATATTCTGATGAGAATATATATATATATATATATATATATATATATATTCCTTTCTATCCCCATTCAGTTTTATCCAAAGATATATCTAACTTTTCTTCTATCATCTCCTTAACTTTTTTCCTTTTTTGTGATTAATTCAGAAAGAGGAAGGTTGAAGTCCCCCACAACAAGGATAGTTTTTCTTTCTATGTCTGGAAACTTCTAAGTCTTTTAACTTCTCTAAAAATTTGTTTGTTATACTACTTGGTGCATATATAGGCTTATTACTGATATTAATTTATATTCTATGTTATCTTTAAGGAAGATGTAAGTTTCCTTCTTTCCCTTCTTCATAGACATATTTTTATTTTTGCTTTGTATGAAATCAGGATTGCTACCATTGCTATTTTCCCTGAAATTATATGTTGAAATTTGAAAAGTAATTGATTATTAGTTGTAATTCAAACTCCTTTACCATTTGGTATATCATATTCCAGTCCTATGATTCTTTAATCTTGACACTACCAAGTCTGTCAAATCCTGATCATGGCTTCTTGTTATTTAAATTGTTTCTTTCTGGCTTCCTGCAATATTTTCTCCTTGAACTTATAATTCTGGATTTTGGCTTCAAGAATCCTTAGCATTTACATTTTGGAATCCCTTTTAGGAGATGATAAATGGATTCTTTCAATTCCTATTTTACTCTTGGTTTCCTAGTATATCAGAACAGTTTTCCTTGATGATTTCTCAAAAGATGTTTTCCAGGTTCTTTTTTTTTTTGGTCAAGGCATTCAGGTAGTCCAATAATTCTGTTTCTTAAATTGATGATTTACTTTCCCAAATACGTTTTATGAAAGATATTCAACATTCATCGATATGGTTATGTATATTTATAAGCTACAAAATTTCCTTCTATCCTCTCTTTCCATCCCCCCCCTCCCCTAGCAGCAAACACTCAGGTTAATATTGTACAGACATTTTGCTTTAAACATTTTTACAGATTAGTCATTTTCACCATGAGAAATTAGGATTAAGTGTAAGTAATACATAAGAGATATTTTTTCTCAGAAAAGTGAATGCAGGGGGTGGAGCCAAGATGGCAACATGAAGGGATTGAGTCTTAGGAGCTCTCTGATAAAAACTCATAAACTAAGGACTCTAACTAAACTTTGGAGAGACAGAACCCACAAAGGGACCCAGTGAGGCAGCTCTCCTACTCAAGGTAACCTGGAAAAGAGCAGAAAGGCTCTGCTCCCCTGGGTCGGAGGGGCAGCCCGCCAGAGGGGTACTGCCTGAGCGAAAGAACTTCAGCCTCCCGAAGGCAGCCCCAGGGCACTGGGAGCTGCAGCTCACAACAGTGGGGAGTCTCCTGAGCTACACCCCGAGGAGCACCAAGCACAAAGTGGGGAGACAGCAGGGGACCTCTGCCAGAGGGAGCACATGGAGCCCAGCCCTCAGGGAACACAGCCAGCAGCTTGGTTTTTGGCAAAGCAGACCAGGAAACAGAAGCAGGTGGAGCCAGTAAGCAGGAGCCCCCAGGGCATGAGCCCATTGAGCTAAGGGAGGGGAGTGAAGAGAGACTGCAGAGGTCTTCTGTCCTCTGCCCCTGGAACAAGACTCTGGGGCTCTGACCATATTCAGATCCTGATCCCAGCCTAGGCCCCCCCAATAGAATAACAGGGCCCCCCACTTCGGCCCGTGGCAGAGGGGGGAGCATATGGTCATTCACAGACCAGGAGAGAGGACAGAGCCTCACACACTGAGACCCTTGTGGGAGTGTCCCAAAAGCTCAGGAAGTACCCCAAAAAACAGGCTTAAGCTGGGAAAATGAGCAAGCAAAGAAACAAGAGAAAGACCATTGAGAAATATTTTGCAAATGAGCCCAAGAAGGATCAAAATACTCAATCTGAAGATGAGGAAGCACAAGCTCCTGCTTCTAAAGATTCCAAGAAAAACAGAAATTGGGCTCAGGCTATGACAGAGCTCAAAAAAGGCTTTGAAAATCAAATGAGGGAGTTGGAAGAAAAACTGGGAAAAGAAAGGAGAGAGATGCAGGAAAAACATGAAAATGAAGTCAGCAGCTTAGTCAAGGAAATCCAAAAAAATGCTGAAGAAAATAGCATGCTAAAAAACAGCTTAGGTCAAATGGATAAAACAGTTCAAAAAGTTATTGAGGAGAAGAATGCTTTAAAAAGCAAAATTGGCCAGATGGAAAAAGAGATAAGAAAACTCTCTAAGGAGAACAAATCCTTCAGACAAAGAATAGAATTCAGGGAGATTGATGAATTTACCAGAAATCAGGAATCAATACTTCAAAACCAAAAAAATGAAAAATTAGAAGAAAATATGAAATATCTCTGAAAAAACAACTGATATCTAAAACAGACTTAGGAAAGATAATTTGAAAATTATTGTAATATCTGAAAGTCATGATCAGGAAAAGAGCCTTGACATCATTTTCAAAGAATTACTACAGGACAATTGCCCTGATATTCTAGAAGCAGAGGGCAAAATAGAAATGGAGAGAATCCACCGATCTCCCCGAGAAAGAGATCCCAAAAAACCAACCCCCAGGAATATTATAGCCAAGTTCCAGAACTCCCAAGTCAAAGAGAAACTATTACAATCAGCCAAAAGGACATAGTTCAAATATCATGGAGCTGCAGTGAGGATCACACAGGATTTAGCAGCAACTACAGTGGAAGCTTGTAGGGCTTGGAATACAATATACTGGAAGGCAAAAGAGCTTAGAATGCAGCCAAGAATGAACTACTCAGCAAGGCTGAATGTGCTCTTCCAGGGAAAAAGATGGACTTTCAATGAACCAGGGGAATTTCAAATGTTCCTTTTGGAATGGCCAGAGCTTAACAGAAGGTTTGATCTTCAGATACAGGACTCAGGTGAAGCATGGAGATTGGAGGAGAGGGGGGAAATATGACGGACTTAATGAGGATGAACTGCACATATAGAAAAATGATACTGATAATATTCATATGAACCATCTCAGTTAATAGAGCAGGTAGAGGGAGCTTTTATATTTGAAGCACAGGAAAAAGCTGAATTCAAAGATAAAATATGGTGTAAAAATGGAGTCAATAGGGAAAAAAAGGGAAATGGAATGGGAGAAAGAAAAAGGAGAGGGGGAATAGTCCAAGATATTTCACATAATAAGATTTTTTTTTTCATTACAATGAGTTATTGCAACGATATGGAAGGGGGGAGGCAAGGGGGAATGAGGGAACCTTTGCTCTCATCAGAGATGGCTAGGAGAGGAAACAACATATATACTCAATAGGGTATAGACAACTGGAGTAAGAAGGAGGAGGGGAGCAGGGGGAAGGGGTGGGGATATGAATAAAGGAGGAGAGGATGGACCATGGGGGGACAGTGGTCAGATATAACACATTTTCTTTTTTACTTCTTGCAAGGGCCTGGGATTGGAAGGCCTGCCCAGGACCATAGGGCCAGGGGGATTCTGGGCCTAAGGGGTGGTATGGGGGCTCAGGCCTTCTGGGCCCCAGGACCAGGGATCTGTCTGCTGTGCCACTCAGCGACCCTTACAGTACATGGTAGTGGAGAAATAAGAAAGGAGGGAGTTGCGATCAGCAATGGCAACGTTGGAAAAATATGGAAGTAACTTTTGTGATGGACTTATAAAGAATGTGATCCACCTGTGACAGAGTTGTTGGTGTTGGAACAAAGACTGAAGAACATTTTTTGTTATTATTATTTGGGGGAGGGTGCAGGGCAAGTGGGGCTGGGTGGCCTGCCTGGGGCCACATAGCAGGGTGATCTTTGGGTGTCTGGGGCCGGATTCAGACCCAGGTGCTCCTGGCTCAAGGCCAATGCTCTGTCTGCCACCCAGCCACCCCTACTATTATTACTATTTTATTTTATTTTGGGTCTTTTTTTTTTCCTTCTTTTTGGTTTTTGCAGGGCAGTGGGGATCAGGTGGCTTGCATGTCACATGGCTTGGTGATTCTTGGGTTTAAGAGGCTGGATATGGACTCAGGTGCTCATGGCTCCAGGGCTGGTGCTTCATCCATTGCACCAACTGGCCATACCTACAATTATTACTATTATTTTTTTAATTTTAATTTTTTTCTCTCCCCTTTACTTTTTTCGCCCAAGCAGGTCTATCTATATTCACGGGGGTGGAGGGGTATTTTGTTTGCTTGTAAACAGGTATATTTTATTGATGTAGAAAGGACATTTGTACAAAATGAGAATAAAAAAGTAAATTAAAAAAAGAAAAGTGAATGCAATGTTCATCATATTCTGATGATTTATTTTTGCTTTGTTTTCTTTTTCTTCCTCTGGATGGGAATATCATTATTCATAGCCAGTCTAATAGGGTTAGACTGAACTGCTGAGAGCAGGTGCATACATCAGGGTTGATCATCTCAAAATATTGTTGTTAATATATACAATTCTCTCTTGGTTCTGCTCCCTTTGCTCACCATCAGTTCATGCAATTCATTCCACACTTCTCTAGAATTTGATAATTTATGGTTTCTTATAGAACAATATTATTTCCTAATATTCATGTAGCATAACTTGTTTAACTATTCCCCAATTGAGGGGCATCCCATAAATTTCCAATTCTTTGCCACTTCAAAAAGAGCTGCTATGAATATTTAAGAACATGTGAGACTTTTCCCATTCTTATGATTTTTTCTAGATATAGGCCTAGAATTCGACTCGTTAGGTCAAAGGGTATGAATAGTTTTATTGCTCTTAGTTGCATAGTTCCAAGTTGCTCTCCAGAATGGCTGGATCCATTCACAACTCCACCAGCAATGCATTAATGTCCCAATCCTCTCACAACCTCTCCAACATTGACCATTTTCTCTTTTTTGTCATCTTAGCCTATCTGATAGGTGTGTAGTAATACCTCAGAGATGTTTTAATTTGCATTTCTTTAATCAACAATGATTTGGAGCATTTTTCATAAGATTATATATAATGTATATATACATATATGTACATATACATGTAGAAAGAAAGAGAGAGAAAAGAGAACTTTAATTTCATCATCTGAAAACTGTCTATTCATATCTTTTTGACCATTTATCAATTGGAGAATGAATCACAACCTTATAAATTTGATGCAATTCTCCGTATATTTTACAAATAAGTTCTTTTTTTTTCTTTTTAGGATTTTGCAAGGCAAATGGGGTTAAGTGGCTTGCCCAAAGCCACACAGCTAGGTAATTATTAATTGTCTGAGACTGGATTTGAACCCAGGTGCTCCTGACTCCAAGGCCGGTGCTTTATCCACTATGCCACCTAGCTGCCCACAAATACATTCTTTATCAGAACTCCTAGTTATGGAGATTGTTTCCCAGCTTTCTGCTTTCCTTCTAATTTTGGAAGCATTGACTTTATTAGTGCAAAAGCTTTTTAATTTAGTATAGTCAAAATCATTCATCTTGCAGTTTATAATGTGCTCTTTTTTCTTTGGTCATAAATGTGCCACCCTTTCCATAGTTCTGATAGAGTATTTCTTAGTATATTAATTTATCTATGGTGCTGAATTTTGTCTAAATCCTGTACCTATGTTTACCTTATTTTGGTTTAAGGTGTGAGATGTGCATCTAAGCCTTATTTTTGCCATACCATTTTCCAAATTTCCCAACAATTTTAATCAAATAGTGAGTTCTTATCTCAGAAGCAAATGTCTTTGGGTTTGTCAAACAATAGAATACTGTAGTCATTTACTATTTTTTTAACCTATCCTAATCCACTGATCTATTACACTATTTCTTAACTAGTACCAGGCAGTTTTGATGACTGTCACTTTATTGGATAGTTTTAGATCTGGTAGAGCTAGGCAATCTTCCTTACACTTTTTTTATCAGTTCCCTGGATATTCATGACCTGCTGTTGCTCTAAATGAATCTTGTTACTATTTTTTTTTCTAACTTGGTACAATAATTATTTGGTAGTTTCATTGGTATGGTGCTGAATAAGTGATTTAAATTAAGTAGTATTGTCATTTTTATTTTATTAATTTAACCTAAGCATGAGGTGGGAAGTGCTTTATAATTGTGTTGGTACAGTTCCTGATTTGTCTTGGGAGATAGATTCCCAAGTCTTTAGTGTTGTCTACAGTCACTTTAAATGGAATTTCTCTTTCTATCTTTTGTTCTTGGACATTTTTGTTCATATATAGACATGCTGATGATTTATGTGGGTTTATTTTATATCCTGCTACTTTGCTCAATTTGTTAATTGTTTCAAGGAACCTTTTAGATGATTTTCTCCAGTTCTATATGAATCCCCTCGTATCTGCAAAGAATGAAAGATTTGCTTCCCCATTGCCAATTCTGATTCCTTCAATTTCTTTTTCTTCTCTTATTGATAGAGCTAACATTTCTAAACTGTATTAAACAGTAATGATAATAATGGGTCTCTTTGACTCTCATCTTATTGGAAATGGAACAAACTTAATACCATTACATACAATATTTGTTGATAGTTTTAGATGCTTATTATTTAAGGGAAACTCCTTTTATTCCTAGCAGTTTTTTACTTTTATTTTCTATCCATATACAAATATATATTGTTAAGTTAAAAAATTTCCTTCAACCCTCCCTTTCCATCCTCCTCCCCTCAGTAGCAAACAGTCCTTAGGTTAGCATTATATATATATATATATATATATATATATATATATATATATATATATATATATATATATATTTGGTATGAGAAATTAGGATATAATAGGGAAAGAGATACATAAAAGATAATTTTTATAAAGCGTTCATTAGATTTTGAAGGGTTTTTGTTTGTTTTGTTTTTTTTTCCTCTGGATGGGGATAGCATTCTCCATAGCCAGTGTAATACAGTTGTCCCAGATGTCTAAACTGCAGAGAGATGCTGCTCCCATCAAGTTTGATCATCCCATAATATATTTGTTAATGGGTACATTTGTTCTCTTGGTTCTGCTCCCTTTGCTCAGCACTTTCTGGTTTTTTTTATTTGTTTTGTTTTGTTTTTGCAAGGCAATGGGATTAAGTGGCTTGCCCAAGGCCACATAGCTAGGTAATTATTAACTGTCTGAGGTTAGATTTGAACTCAGGTATTCCTGACTCTCCAGGGTCAGTGCTCTATCCACTGTGCCACCAAGTCACCCCTCTGGTATTTTTTAATAGGAATGGATGTTGCATTTTATCAAAGGCTTTTTTCAGCATCTATTGATATAATCATATGATTTCTGTACATTTTCTATTGATATGTTCAATTATGATGTTCCCCCCCCAATACTGAACCATCCCTGCCTACCTGATATAAATCCTACCTGATCATGGTGTATTTCCTAGTAACAACTTGCTATAATCTAATTGTTAAAATTTTATTTTACATTTTTACATCAATGTTCATTGGGGAGATTGGTCTATAATTTTCTTTGTCTTGCTTCTTCCTGGTTAATTATTAGCATATTGAGGTTATAAAAGGAATTTGGCAAAACTCCATCTCCTAATTTTTAAATAGTTTACATACAATAGTAATTAATCCTTAAATGTTTGGAGCCTTTTTCTTTGGGAGTTTATTGATGGTTTCTTCAATTTCTTTTTCTGAAAAGGGTTGATTTATGCATATTATTTACTCTTCTGTTAATCTAGTAGTATGTATTTTTGTAAAAATTCATCCATTTCATTCAGATTATTAAATTTGTCATATAGTTGGGTGAAATGGCTCTAAATTATATCTTTAAATTCCTCCTCATTTGTGATTAGTTCACCCTTTTGATTCTTTGATACTGGTAATTTGGTTATCTTCATTCTTTTTTTAACCAAATTAATCAAACGTTTATCTATTTTATTGACTTTTTCAACTCTTAGTTTTATTTGTTAGATCAATGGTTTTGTTTCTTTCAGTTTTATCAATTTTGTCTTGATTTTCAGAATATCTAATTTGATATTTAATTGGGGATCTTTAATTTGCTCTTTTTCCAGTTTTTTTTAGTTTTATACCCAATTCATTGATCTCCTCTTTCTTGATTTTATTCATATAAACATTTAGAGATATAAAGTTTCCCCTCAAATGTGCCTTGGCTGCATCCCATAAATTTTGGTATGATGTCTCATTAGCTTCATTTTCATTGACATAATTATTGATTATTTCTATGATTTGTTGTCTAATCCAATCATTATTTAAAATTGTTATTTGGTTTCAATTAGCTTTTGGTTTCTCTTTCTGTGACCCTTTATTACATGTAATTTTTATTGCATCATGATTTGAGAAGTGTGCATTTATAATTTCTGCCCTTGTGCACTTGATTAAAATGTGTTTTATGCTCTAGTACTTGGTCAATTTTGGCATAGGTACTGTGTACTGCTGAGAAAAATGTATATTCTTTTCTATCCCCATTAAGTTTTCTCCAGTGGTTTATCATATCTATGTTTTCTAAGATTTCATTCACCTTCTTAATTTCCTTCTTTATTTTGTGTTTACAGAAAGGGAGGTTGAGATCCCCCATTATTAGAATTTTACTATCCATGTCTCCTTGTAATTCACTCAACTTTTCCTGTTGTAATTTGGATGCTACACTACTAGGTGCATACATGTTTAATAAAGTTATAGCTTTTTTTCCCCTTCAGCTAAAGCATAGTATATTTTCCTCTATCCTTTTATCTTTACCCTGCTTGTATCTCTCTGCTTCAAATATGTTTCTTGCAAACAACATATTGTAGTATTCTGGTTTTTAATCCATTCTATTTGCTTCCCTTTTATGGGACAGTTCATATAATTCACATTTACAGTTGATTACTATTTCTGTATTTCCCTCCATGCTATCTTTCCCCATTTATAGTTTTCTCTTTCCTTTCCTCTTATTTCTCCTCACCAAAATTTTATTCCCTTTGCCCTTTAACTTTTCTTTTAAAACTTAATTTTGTTGTTTTCACTTATGCCATGACCTTCCCTTTTATCAGTCCCTTCTTCCTTTATCTTTTGCTTGCCCTACCCCCCCCCTTTTCCCCTGATAAATTTTTAAACCCAATTGAGAATGTATCTTATTCCCTCTCTGGGCCAAATTTATTGAGTTGAATTTACTCAGGGTTCACACCTTCCTTCTTTCCTTCTAAAACTATAAATCTTTGTACCTGTTCACCTGGTGTTATTTATCACTCAGGGATTAGTAATCAGGTAACATCAACCACAGCTTGATCAATTGATTATGTGTTAAGCTCAAAGTATTATCAAAGTACCATCATAGATTGATTAATTGATAAGCAACATTGCCTCAAAATCACTAATACCCTCCCCTCTTCTTTCTCATTGAAGTACACTTTGCAAAAATCTTGAATTCAATCACATTTTAATAATTTTTTACCTTGCCCCCTTTGCAAGTACCCTCCTAGGACACACAGTCCTCATGAGTCAAAAATTATCCCAAAACAGATTCTTTCATGAACTATTTTTACCCTTTCCCCCAAGCATACTTTCTTCCACACTTCCCCCCCACATCCCTACCCAGGGTACTCAACCCCTTGACCAATTCTGATTTAATTATCTATAAGAATTTGAAAGGCTTCTAAGTACTGGGAAGCTCTTAAGAACTTTACAATTGATTGTAAATTATTGGAAGCACTGACTCAGGACTGTCCAGCTTATGATGCCCTCATCAGAAAAAGTGTTAAGTTTTCGTAGTACAACAGAATTAAAGTAGGTCAAAGGAAACCAAGACACTTAAGTTTAGAGTAAACAGACCTGCCTTTCATCAGGTTTTTTTTAGTCCCAAACATACTGATGTCATCTTGGACCTCTTCAGTGGAGAAACAAGAACCAACCATACACATTTCCTCTAAGTTCAATCTCTTCAATTATATTCGACCCTTTAGTTATCCTAATTACAATTCTTAAGAGTTATAAGGTTTATAACTTCCCTTTTTGAGTTCTATATAATTTGATGGTCTTGACTAATATTTGTTTTATTTTGTTTTGTCCTTCCCCTTTCCATTTACCTTTTCATTCATCTCTTGAGTCGAGTTTTTGGTGATTTAATTCTCTGTTCAGTTTTGGTCTTTTTGTCAGGAAATTTTATAAGTCCTCTATTTTGTTGAACATCCATCTTTTCCCCTGACAGTATTTGCTTAATTTTGCAGAGTAGTAAATTCTTGATTTTAATCCCAGGTCCTTTGCCTTCTGATATATAGAATTCCAGGTCCTCCAGTCCTTCATAATGAGACTGATAAGTCTTGTATAATTCTGATTGCATTTCCTTTGCATTTTAATTGTTTCTTTTTTGCTACACACAGAATTTTCTCCTTTATTTCAGAATTCTGTAATTTGGCTGTGACAACTTTTGGTTTTTTTATGCTGGGGTCTCCTTCTTGGGGTATTCTGTGTATTTTTTCAATGACTACACCATCCTCTTGTTTTAGCTAAGAGTTTACCCTGATAATTTCCTGCATTATGTTTTCCAGATTCTTTTTTTGATCTAGGCTTTCTAGTATTTCAGTGATGCATAAATCATCTCTTCTGGATCTGTTTTCCAGGTCATATGTTTTTCCTAAAAGGTATTTTACATTATCTTCAATTTTTTTCAGTCTTTCTATTTTTTGATGTAATCTTTTAGTCTTGTGGATATATTGGTTTCTATTTGTTCAATTCTAATATTTAGGGTTTATTTTCTTTGATTAGCTTTTGTGTTTCTTTTTTCCATGTGATTACTTTTACTTCTAATGGAATTGATTTCTTTGGTTCATTTTTCATAATTTTCCTGCATGATTCTCATTTCTTTTTTCTTCTTCCTTTCTTCTTAGATTTTTAAATTATTTATTAAGCTCTTCTATGAGCTTTTAGATTTGAATCCAATTCATACATTCTTTTGAGACACCCCCCTTGGAGGACTTTTTTCAATGATTTCTTCTTCTGACACAGCACTGTTATCATCTTTATCTCCAAAGTAGTTTTCTATAGTGTGCACTCTTTTAAGCTTTTTTTGCTCATTTTTGGTGTTTTAACTCTGCTCCTGGAATATGGTACATGTAGAGCCATACTGGTGCTGGGGTCTGATCCTTGGTTTGTCCTTGGCCAAAGTACTGTCTATGTAGTCTAGGCCCTACCTTTGCAGAGGTTTTCACGTCCAGGTTCAGCCTATGCAGTAGTTTGTCAGCCCAGTCCTGTCTTTTGCCCCATTATCCCCAGGGTTAAGACTTTGTGTGGGGTTGGGATCCTCCCTGATGGCTTGCTGTCTAACTCCTGGGACCTATGCTGTTATCAAACTGTCAGACTTGGATTTCACTTTGGCTCAAAGCCTCCCACTGGCTTTCCCCTCTCCAACCACACTTGACTTTACTTCACCTTTTGCCTCAAAGAGCCAGACCTTCATTGAAGATCCTCCAAGATTTCTACTGTTGATAACTTCTTTGTATCTTTTCTTTATCTTGGTGGGATCTGTCACTTCAATGTCTGAATAGATACTTCAGTTATCCTTGGTTGGGAAAAGCTCTTGGAGCATGTTAGCTTCATGCCACCATCTTAGCTCTACCTAGTCCAATTATTCTGAAATTTTCTCTCCTAGATCTATTTTCTGGTCAGTTGTTTCCTCCAAAGAAGTATTTTACTTTTTCTTGTATTTTATCATTATTTTTAATTTTGCCTGACTAAATCTTGATATCACATAATATTAATACTTTCCACTTGCCCAATTCTAATATTCAAAGAATTATTTTCTTCAGTTAAATTTTGCATTTCATTTTTCTTTTGACCCAGTTCTATTCTTAAAGGAATTTCTTTTCATTTTTTTCCAGTTTGGTCAATTGTACTTTTGAAAGAGTTGGGTTTTTTCCATTTGTTAAATTATATTTTTAAAGAATTTGTCTATTTACCCAAATTATTTAAAGGAATTGCTTTTTTTTTCAGGCAATTTTTGTGTTTCATTTTCCATGCTCTTGACTCTCACATACTTCTCATTTCTTTTCCCAATTTTGCTACTTGATTCATTTAAAAAAAATAACCTCTTAAAAAAGGACTTTTTGACCTTGAAAGCAATTCATATTCCCCTCTTGGGCTTCAAACATATGTTCAATGTCCTCTTCTGAGGTGCTCTTTAGATCTTCCTTATTCCCTATAGTACCTTTCTATGTTTAAAGTTTTCTTCTGTTTAACCTAATCCGTGCTTCTGGGTCTTAGGGGGACATTGTCCCAAGCTTCATGGGCCAGGGTTCAAAGGCCTACTCACTCATTTTTCATATATTGGAACCTCAGGTGTATTTTTTTAATTAAATTTATTTTTGTTTAATATTTTCCAATTATATTTAAAAATAAACAATCCTTTTTAAATTTTTTGTTTAAAATTCCATATATATTCAGAAATATATCTTTTAAATCACCACTCATGTGCAAACCATCTTTGTTTATACTACAACTTACCTATATGCATTATGTGTGTTTCTTTAGCCATTTGGATTTCTTTTTTTTCTGATTTTTATTTATTTATTTTCATCCATATGCACATGCATATCTTTAAATTATACAAATTTCCTTCCACCCTCCCCTCCCATTGCCTTGCCCCCCCCCAAAAGATATGTATCAGAGAACAACTTCTTGTAGAATATGAGATTTTGGGGAGGGATTCCAGGGATTTGTCCCTTCCTACCCTGCTCCCAACAATGGCAAACAGTCAGGTTAGCATTGTACATATATATTTTTGATAAGTATGTTTGCAAATTAGTTATTTTCCATATGAGGAATTAGGATTAAAGGAAAAAGATTCATAAGATAATTTTTATAAAGTGTTCATCAGATTCTGAAGAGTTGAATTTTTGTGTTTTGTTTTGTTTTGTTCTGTTTTTCTTACTCTGGATGGAGATAACATTGTCCATAGCCAGTCTAACACAGTTGTCCTAGCTCTCTGAACTGCTGAGAGAAGCTGATTCCAAGGTTGTTCATCTCACACTGTTGTTGTTAAGTATCTCTTGTTCTAATCCCTTCACTCAGCATCAGATCCCAACCATTTATGGTTTCTTAAAGAACAATAGTATCCCATAGTACTCATGTTCCAGGAGCCTCAGGTGTTAATGGCTTTCCTACACAGGTTGAACTGT
The DNA here is from genome assembly GCF_037893015.1 of Macrotis lagotis. NCBI lineage: Eukaryota > Metazoa > Chordata > Mammalia > Peramelemorphia > Peramelidae > Macrotis > Macrotis lagotis. The sequence continues at coordinate 575,333,955 of NC_133666.1, forward strand.
TGTTCTGGGGCTTGCAACTGGCCTTCTACATTGGTCTTGGAGGACTTTTGTGTTGAACTGCTGTATCACTGGACTGATGAAATGGGACCTAGTGACCTTGATTAGTGATCTCCAGTGCAGCTGAGAGTTTCCCACTGGTTTCTTCATCCCTACCTGTGTAGGGCTATGCTTCCCCAATATTAGAGTGAGACTGAACTTTTTCTGAAGTCATTACAAGGTATTTTAAGTTGGAAAATGAGCCACTCTATTTTTTGTAGGTTCTGTCACTTCAGAATCTTGATTAGAAGCTTGATTAATGTTGTTTCTGAAGGAAACCAGAAAAGGAAGTTTCTGGCTTCTCTCTGCCAACTTGGTTTTGCCCCCATACCTTTGTTTTATTGATTCTAGGTCTACCTCCCTGAAACTATTACTCATTAGCTATTTTTTGCTCTATGGTATATATAACAGATTAATGATAAATCTACAATTTTATAGAAAAGGAAACTCTGAATTGTTTAGTTACTTGCCCAGTATCATAAAGCTAAGAAGAGTCTGAGGTCCATTTTCTGACTCCATATATGCTCCCCTCCTTTTGAATTTATCATGATGATAAATATGAGCCTACATGGATAAAAATGAAATATGCTTCTGATGCTTAAAGTTAAAAAGAAGAAGAAGAATATGCCTAAAATATAGGAGCTACAATCAAACCTCTCAATACCTTGGGAAATTGATATTCATCATTTATATAACTAGAACATTTTAATTCACCAGTTCATGTGCCCAGGGGCCTAATGCATCCATGCTTTCATTTCATTGCCACAAGTAATTTATATTCTTCAATCTATGTCATTAAGGATGAGTGCCTTCATCCAACTGTGGTCTTAATTGCCATTCACACAAATTACATTCACAATTTTAAGGTGCAAAATTTCATACACAGAAAGGAAATCCATCCTTTAAAAATTAAGAAAGGTCTTTGGAGCACTAAGCTCTATTCATTTGTATTAATATGTCAAACAAATTCTATGGTAAATTGGGGATTGACCACAATTAGTCCTTATTACCTGTACCATCTTTAACGGAGTGCTTACAGTTTTCCATTCATGAGCTACCATATGATGTTTTGGTCTAAAAGGTTGCATTAACCCCTGTGACCTTAGGACATAATGAAATGAGTTCTTCAGTGTTTATATAAGATAATAATTTTTTTCTTAAAACTTTTATTGTTAAAATTTCCTATATGCACATGAATTTTTGGACATCAAATGGTCAATTATACCAGTCTGAAATATTCCTGTTTATAAGAATTTCATTTAGGTGCAAACTCTGTATAACTCAGAGAGATGGAAATGAAGTATTCAGTGTTACAGATCAGTAGTAGACTGGTAATTTACAAAATAACCACATAGTAACACAGCCAACAAATGCAAACAGGATTGTAAACATCATAATCCTTTTGGGATGAGAGACATCATGAAGGTATTTCATATTTAATGTTTCTTGAATATTTATAACCACTTTATTAGTTGATTTGTTTTAAGAAGCTATTGAGCAGCTAATCCCTGAGGCATTTTGGACACTGAAAAAGAACATATCAACAAAAGTACAATCAATGCCATAATATTTTTATATATTCATTGGGTTATATAAGGTTTTAAATCAATTAAAATGTTTATTTTGCAGAGCTTAAAGATTTTGGAACATTATTTTTCCAACTACATTGAAGAATCACTATATTTGTGAAAATATGCTGATACATAAATATTGCAGAAGTTTTCTTTTTGCATTTTACTTCACTCAATTTCTACACATTTTATTTTATTTACTTATTTTTTTTTAGGTTTTTTGCAAGGTAAATGGGGTTAAGTGGCTTGCCCAAGGCCACACAGCTAGGTAATTATTAAGTGTCTGAGGCCAGATTTGAACTCAGGTACTTCTGACTCCAGGGCCGGTGCTTTATCCACTATGCCACCTAGTTGCCCCTACACATTTTATTTTAAGGCTTGAAATTAAGATGCTCAAATTCCAGTTCTGTTCTGTCACGCAAAATGGTTATTTGTATATAAAAATCTTAGAAAATCGAAAATCATCTACCCAGTCCCACATTATTTTTCTGATCTTCTCGAGGATTGAGAAAGGTTTTATCCATCAAATCACTTTGTTTTGGAATCATATATATGTTCTGGGTTTGTTGAACTTCAGGAAAAGCTAAGAATTATGCTATCTCTTCTGATCACAAGAACAAGCTTGAGAGAGAATATCTCCAGAGCAGTTAGTCCACTAAGGGACCAGAGACACATTTTAGACATTAAATTTATACTAAGTAAACAGGTATCTCAAGGCAGATACAAATTTCCTCTTTTTCTTTTTCATTTCCCTTTTTCTTTCTTCTTACCTTTACTTACCTTCCTTTCCCTTCCTTTCCCTTCCCTTCCTTTCATCTTTATTTCCATATTTGCAAACTGGAGCACAGGGAAATGAAATGATTTGCCTAAAGTCATAAAGGATCAAGTTATAAATCCAGACCTCTTACTGGGTCTCTGTCTCAAATCTCAAACACTACATTGGCTACTTCTGATGCTTGGTATGCTACTTTTCCTTTCCCTCCACTTTTAATTTAAATGGATAATTTCAAAACAATTCAATTCTACCTTCAGTAGTAGGTCTTTCCAGGAATTCCAATTGCTACTGGATTTCTTCATTGAAATATTCTTCCATTTTAATGATTATTTTGAATGAACTTGATTATTTACATGCTGTAACCTCCTTTGGAATATAAATTCCTTGTTTATCATCTCAGCTACATGTAAATTAAAATTTGGCTAATAATTTGAGAAAAGATTTCAAATCCTTATAGACTGTCTAGTTAAACTTTGCAGAATTCCCGCAATTTGCAGCTTTAACAATTATGTCAGAAACAAGCAGAAGGAGGAAGAGAAGGAAAACAATGATAATGATGAAAAGGAGAAATGAGGGATATCATTATGATCTAATGAAATAGTTCCTTATATTCTCCCTCATCAATGAAGGATCAGGAAAGTGGGAGCCAACACTGGTAAAGGAAGGAGTACTATGACTATTGTTAGCCCAACCTTACAACCTAACCCACACATAGAATTATGGAAGAAAAGTATGGAATTAGGAGGAAGATGTATCCTAAGTCTAGAGTCTTCTTTCATTACATGACCATTGCCCTCAATCTGTCCAAAGGAATAATTTATCAACTGCAGATTCCTCTCACCTTTGGCTAGCAGAGTTTTCCTACCTGCTTCTCCAGCGTATACAATTCAAAATCACAATGCACTGAGAAAAGCTTCCTTGCTTTTCATTCTTCCTTCTGTCTTTCTCTTTGCAATATTTTGTAGCCCCTATTATATCATTAAATTATTTTACTTTTACCAGGGAGAGGAGGAGGAAAAGAAATTTTGTGGTATATATTATGCTTCATGGACTGTGCTGTGCTATACAAATATTATTTCATTTTATCTTCATTTCTTACCAATTGCATTATTTAGTTTTATTCAAGATTTCCCCTCTTCCCATTTCCACTAACATATTGATCAGTTTTAATAGTCTGACTTTAGTATTCTAATCTTTTGTTAGTTTCTTCTCCTCTGGCTAGAGGGATAAAGAAAAAAAAACAAAAAAAATCTTCCCAAAGATTGTAGGTACTGGAGGGCTCAGAAATCCGATCAATTTTTCATTTCCCACCAGCAGCACAAGATGGTTTTGACTACATTAGAATATGCAAATACCAGATAAATTCACTTTGTCCTTTGCTTTTTTAGGTTTTTTTCCTAATTTGCTGTCTTCCCATATTAGATTATAAACTTCTTGAAGGGAAGGACTATCTGTCTTTTTCTTATTGCATCCCCTTTGCAAGGTAGACTCTATTATTATCCCCATTTTACAGTTAAGGACATTAAGGCATATAGAGGATAATTGCTTTGCCTATGTGGATTTGAAATCAGGATTTACTAATTCCTGACCTTTTTATCTTCTGAAGCTTATGGAATGCTATTATCTCTTTTTTTTTTAGGTTTTTGCAAGGCAAATGGAGTTAAGTGGCTGCCCAAGGCCACACAGCTAGGTAATTATTAAGTGTTTGAGAGCAGATTTGAACCCAGGTACTCCTGACTCCAGGGCCAGTGCTTTATCCACTATGCCACCTAGCCACCCTGAATACTATTATCTCGATGTTACCTTACCTCTTATACACTCTCCACTTCTTTTTGTTCCTTTTCACATGCCCTCTGAAGTTTCAGTCAAGAAACAATAAATTCATTGTTCCACAATGTTATTTCCTGATGTTACCTCTATTATCATCTTAAATTTATATCATCCTAAATAAATATTTGTTGTAATATCTTGATCTCTGGGTCTCTTCCTATGTTTTCTTTTTAAGAAATGCATGAGCCATCTCTCAGAGGCTTCTTCAACCCTAAACCATGCTTCCTATTTAATAACTTCAACATTCATCTTATTTAAGTCCATCATATCAATCATATTCATATAAGTATCCTGTCAAACACTGTGACCTCTCAATTAATCTACTTCATCAATTCCATTTACTCCCATCTCCATTCTTTTTCACCATCACATAGCATTGTTCTACTTACATGAATCTGCATTCTGAAAAGCACTTCTATAAGTTTCAGTTCCTTCCAGCTGCTTTATTCTTCATAAGATTTCCTTCATCCAAATATCATCCTCCAACATTTCTATCCCTCCTTGTTTTCCCCATTTTATTATCCCTAATCAGTCCACATTTTTATTTCACTTCAGTCTTGATCTTCTGACTAGCCATTTCATATTTGCATTATTCCATAATGTATAATTCATTTTACTCATTTACTCCTATGGTTTTTGAGGCACTAAGATTCAAATGCTATGTTAGTATCACCAGTTGTTTTCTCTAATAATACTTTAGAATGACTGGATGAATATAGAGGTAGTCATACAAGCATTCCAACTCTATCAACTAGTTGTCTTCTTTTGTTGGAAAGTTATACCAAAATGCTTTTCAAATGACAACAATATTTATGACATCATATATAATACACTATAGTTTACTCTTCGGCCCAATTGCCTAAATTGGCTAAGGTGTTGTGATTATTATCTATTACTATTCATTATATTCATTTCCTAAAAGATAATGTTTACTCATAGCATGATAGATGTCTATCTAAGACCAACATAGAGACATGAACATAAGATAACAAAAATAATGTGATCTTCAGCTGCAGTACAATAAAAAAGGACCAAGATATAGAAAGCTGATACATCTACTATATTCTGTTCAGAACATGTCTTGAAATAATCTCTTCTGAGTGTCTTGAGTGAGCTATAGTGTCTTGTGATACATCCACAAAGTATCACATAGATGATAAAATACATGGAAGGAATGACATATGAATAAACAGTTTAAGAATCTATGAATGTATAATTTGAAGAGAGAGGTCTGATGTTTTTAAGTATTTGAAGGGCAATCTAGTGAAGCAGGGATTAGAGTTGTTCTTCTTGATCCCCAGAGGGTAGAACCAATGCCAATGGGATGAAGTTGCAAAGAAATCAATTTAACCTTGATATCAGGAAAATGCCTATTAACAGAACTATCCAAAAGTAAAATAGACTTTAAAAAATTGACATTTCTTCCTTTCTAAAAGTCTTGAAGCTTAACCTAAAGTTGTCATGTGATCATAAAAACTCAGGTGTATGTGAGTTGTCCTAAGGTAGATGCTGAAGTCTCTACTCTCAAATTTTTTTTTATTTTGTAACCCTGAATTTCACAGTTTGAAAAGTTAATGTCATTAAAAGAAAAGTAAAAATAATACATTAATCAATTAATTAGTTATTTATTATTTCCAAATATTGAGTAGATTTTCTAGGTCACTTTTCTGACAGAGAATCTTCTCCCTCTATAAATTTTCTATTCCTCCCAGCAAGTGGTTCTCAGGCTTTGAAATTCTGGATCTCCCTCTGTCTTTCTCCTTCTCCTTCTCCCTTTCTCCCTCTCAGTGGAAAGTCCATGACATTGTTCTCTTTCATTGCTTTTCTTGGTATTAGATAGTATTATAACAAGTCATGTTTTTTTTTTCTCAATCATCACCCTCTTCTAGTCTTAAGGTCAATAGTTGCCTCAGCTGTGACTCTTTTTCTATTATTGGGGGCTTTTTTTATGTGTAGAATAGTCACTAGTGATAAAATTTTTTTGACTGTTCAAATAATTGAAGAATCATAATTATTTAAATATCAAGTCCTCAGTCAGTTTTTTTAATGTTTCTTTTAGATGATGTAGGAGTAGTATGGCAGTATTACTTTGGCAAATGCTTGGTCTTTCCTTAGTCCTCTCTTCTTATTATGAACTGAAAGGAAAAGCAACAACAGCTAGAGAAGTACAAAATATATGACTTTCTTCACCTTTTCATTTTCACCATTCTATAAGGAGATGGATAACTTGCTTCATCATTGACCCTCTGGAAATTCTATTGTATATTATGCTAATCAGAGTTTTAAATTCTCTCAAAGTTATATAAAATGCTAGTATCATACAAATGATTCTCCTGCTTCTCATTTCACTTTGAGTTAGTTTCTACTACCCACAATTCTCTGAAATTGTTTCTTTTATCTTTATATTTATATATATATATATACATACTAATAATAAATTTTTATCCAAGTACCAAAATTTGCTTAGTCATTCTCCCAATTAATGGAAATTGTCTGTTTATTCTATTCATTTACTGTTCCCCTCCACCTCTTTTCTTATTCCTCTCTTCTGAATCAGGAATTTTCATTTTGGGATCCCTGTCAGAAAGTGATTTGTAGATTCTTTCAATGACCATATTTCTATCTACTTTCAGAATATCAGAGCAGTTCTCAAGACCAATTCCTATAGAATGCTATTCAGGTTCTTTTTTTGATCAAGGCTTTTAGGTAATCCAATAATTCTTAGATTACCTCTCCTGGGTCTGTTTTCCAGGTCAGATGCTTTACCAATGAAGAATCTTACATTTTCTTCTATTATTTTCATTTTTTAAATTTTGTTTAACTGATTTTTGGTGTCTCATGGTATCACTAGCTTCCACTAACCTCAAGATATTCTTCAAGGTGTTATTTCCTTCAGTTAGCTTTTGTATCTCCTTTTCCATTTGAGCCATTTACTTTTCATTTGCCAATTTTTTTTACAAGATTTGTATTTTTTTCTGTCAATTTTTGTTGCAAGATGTTGAATTTCTCTTCCATTTCTTTTTTTCACTTTTTCATTGTAATTAAATTTAATACACACTATAAAATGTATCTAACACTATTTCATGGTTCCATAGATAATCTTCTTTGAGTGATCCCAGTTTAAACAGCCCTTCAAATCATATCTTGCCATTGTTCTTTTTTTTTTAATAAAAGAAACATTTCATTTATTTTGAATTTTACAGTTTTCCTAATCTTGCATCCTTCCCCCCAACCCCCACAGAAGGCAGTCTGTTAGGCCCCACATTGTTTCTATGTTATATATTGACCTAAGTTAAATGTGATGAGAGAGAAATCATATCCTTAAGGAAGAAAAAAAAAGGCATAAGAGACAGCAAAATTACATAAGATAGTGGGTTTTTTAAAATTTTTCTTGCATTTCTTTTCCCAATTTTTCCATTCAGTTTTTAAATTCTTTTTGAGCTCTTCCTAGAAGTCTTTCTGGGCTGGAGATCAATTTATATTCTCCACAGTTTCACATGTCCCCATCTCACCCTGCCACACATGTGCTAGGTTTTTGTTCTCTGCCCTGGTTATGCTCAGCCCCTCTTCCCCCCTTGACACAAACCTTGCTGAAAGATGATCTTCTCTGTTCTTTTGTGAATTCTTTTTAAAGTCTGTTTAAAGTCTTGATTGATGCATTTCTGAAGGAAATTCAGGAGAGTTTAAGAAAGTTCCTGGCTTCTCTTTGACATCTACATTCATCCATGTGCATATCAATAAGTAATAAAATTTTCCACCACCTTCCCTTTCCAGTGCACCTCCCCTCCCCCCACCAGTAGCAAAAAGTACAGTAAAACTTTTACAAGTACGCCCATGTTCAACAGGTCCACATATTAGTCATTTTGTATATGAGAAATTGGAACCAAGGGAAAAGAAAAGAATCATGGGATAGGAAGGAAAAAGAAAAAGAGAAGCTTTTATTTTTGATTTTTTTAAAGTGAATCTAGTATCCATTCAGACTGTGCATTCTTTTGTTGTTTGTTTTCCCCTTCGGATGTGGATGCTGTTGTCCATAAGAGATCTCCCAGAGTTTTCCTAGATCTTGGAAATGCTGAGAGATCCTGCATCCATCACAGTTGATCAATTCCCAATATTGTTGTTAATGTGAACTGAGTTTGCTTGGTTTTGCTCTCTTCCTTCAGTATTAGTTTGTGCAATTACTTCCATTCCTCTCTGAAGTAAGACCATTCATTGTTTCTTATAGGGCAAGAGCACTACCAAAAATTCACATATCATAACTTGTTGAGCAATTCCCCAGTTGATGGGTAATCCCTCAATTTTCAATTCTTTGCCACTACAGAAAGAGTTGCTATAAATAGTTTTGAATGTGTGTAACTTTTGCCATTTTTATGATTTATTTTATAAATAGCGCAAGTATTGATATTGAGTTTTATTGTTCTTTGGACATAGATAGTTTCATATTGCTCTCCAGAATGGTGGAATTAGTTCACAACTCCAACAACAATGATTTAACTACTCCAACATTGACTGTTTTCCCTTTTTATCATATTAACCAATCTAATAGCATGAGGTGGTATTTCATAGTTTTCTTTAATTTGCATTTCTTTAAGCAATAATGATTTGGAGCATTTTTTCAAATGGTTATATATATAGCTCTTATTTCTTTATTAAAAACCTACCAGTATGACAAATTATCAATTGGGGAATGATGTGTAACTATAACTTTAATTCAATTATCCATATATTTTAGAAATTAGAATTTATCAGAACTGTTGTTTTGAAAGCTTGTTTCCCAGATTTCTATTTATCTTCTAATCTTAGGTAGACTGGTTTTATTAGAGCTGAAACATTTTAATGTAATATGATCAAAATCATTTATTTTGCAATTTGTAATGTATTCTATTTCTTGTTTGGTCATAAATTTCTCCCATTTCCATAGCTACAACAGGTAGACAATTTCTTGATCTGTTTTGGTCTATGGTATCATCCTTTATGTCTAAATCCTTTATCTATTTTGACCTAATTTTGGTATAGCATGTGAGATATGACTATCTACCATAAAATCTTCCAGTTTTCCCAACAATTTTTGACAAATGATAATTTCTTATCCCAGAAGCTTTGGGGTTTGTCAAAATTTTTACCACAATTATTTACTACTACTTCTTTTGAACCTACTCTAAACCACTTGTCCATAACCCTGTTTCTTAAGCAGTACCAAGCAGTTTTAATGACTGCCACTTTAAAGTTATAGATCTAGTACAGCTAGATGACCTTCCTTTGCATTTTTTCATCAATTTCCTTAATATTCTTGACTTTTTTGCTCCTCCAGATAAATTTTGTTGCTAATTTTTCTAGCTCTGCAAAAGTGTTGGGGTTTTTTTTGGGGGGGGGGGTATAGCACTGCAAAAGCAATTTCATTTTTATTATATTAACTCAGTCTAACCATGAGCAATTGATGTTTTCCAATTGTTGAGATATGACTTTGCATCAAAACTGCTTTGTAATTGGGTTTGTCCTGGGAGATAGATTCCCAAGTGTTTAATGTTGTCTGTAATTATTTTAAATGGAATTTCTCTTTCTATCTCTTGCTCTTGGGCTTTGTTGTTCATATAAAGAAATGCTGATGATTTATTTATGTGAGTTGATTTTATATCCTTCTACTTTGCTGAAGTTGTTAATTATTTCAAACAGATTTTTAATTGATTTTCTAGGGTTCTCTAAGCATATTATCATATCTTCTGAAAAGAGTGAATGTTTTGATCCCTAATTGACAATTCTAATACCTTCAGTTTCTTTTTTCTCCTCATTGCTAAAGTCACCATCTCTAATACAATATAAAATGAAGATAATCGATATCCTTTTTTCACTCCCGATTTTATTGGAAATGTTCCAAGTTTATCCCCATTACATATAATTTTGGTTGATTGTTTTAGATAGATATAACTTTACTCAATATATTCCTATATTCCCTGGTGTTTTTATTAGGAATGAATGATGAATTTTGTCAACAGCTTTTTCAACATCTTTTGAGATAATCATGTGTTTTCAGTTGGATTTATTATTGATATGTTCAATTATATGGAGAATTTTCCTAATATTGAAATATCCCTGCCTACTTTGTATAAATCTTGACTGATCATGGTGTATTACCTTTGTAATAATTTCTTGAAATTTTTTTTATTAAATTTTATTTATATAAATAAATCTAAGTTCATCTAAGTTCATTAGGGAGACAGCTATAATTTTCTTTGTCTAATTGGTTATTTTTGGTTAATATATCATCACCATGTTGGTATTCACCATATTCTATTTTTTTTTAGTTTGTGTAGAATTAGAATTAATTCCAGGTTACCCAACAATTTTTGTCAAATAGAAGCCTCTTATCCCAGAAGCTAAAGTCTTTGGGTTTGTCAAAGAGTAGATTACTGTAGTTGTTTTCTACTATATCTTTTCAACCTAGTCTAATTCACTGATCTATTAGTCTATTTTTCAACCAGTACCAGTCAGTTTTGATGACTGCCTTTTTATAGGATAATTTTAGATCTGGTAGCACAACTTCCTTTACATGTTTTTCATCACTTCACTAACTATTCTTGAACTCTTGATGCTCCAGAGGAATTTTTTAAACTATTTTTTTACTCAATAAAATAATAATTTGGTAGTTTGATTGGTATGGCACTGAATAAGTTATTTAATTTGGGTTGAATAGTCATTTTTATTATATTAGCTCAAGCAATAATGAGCAACTAATATTTTTACAATTATTTAGGTCTGACTTAATTTGGGTGAGACATGCTTTATAATTGTTTTCATACAGTTTCTGGATTTGCCTTGGGAGCTAGATTCTCAAGTATTTAATGTTGTCTATACTTACTTTAAAAGGAATTTCTCTTTATCTCTTGCCCTTGAGCTTTGTTGTTCATATATAGCAATGCTAATGATCTTTGTGAGTTTATTTTATATCATGATACTTTGCTAAATTGTGTAATTGTTTCAAAGAATTTTTAAGAAGATTTTCTTGGGTTCTCTAAGTATTCCATCATAACATCTGCAGAGAATGAAAGCTTTGCTTCCTCACTGATAATTATTATTCCTTCAATCTCTTAGTGTTAATGCTAGCATTTCTAATACTATATTGAATAGTAATGATGATAATGGACATCCTTGTTTCACCTCTGATTTTATTAGAAATGTTCCAAGTTTGTCCCATTATATATGTTATTTGCTGATAGTTCTAGATTGATACTATTCATTATTTTAAGGAAAACTATTCCTAAATTTTCTAGTATTTTTAATAAGAATGGATGTTATATTTTATCAAAGGCTTTTTAGCATGTATTGAGATAATCATATGATTTTCCCGTTGCATTTGTTATGGATATGCTCAATTATATTGAGTGATTTTCCAATATTGAACTATTCCTGCCTGCCTGGTACAAATCCTACCTGGTCATGCTATAGTCTCATTGTTAAAATTTTTTTAATGATTTTGGCATCAATGTTCATTAGGGAGATTGGGCAGTAATTTTATTTGTCTATTTTGGTTCTTCTCTGGTTTCTATATCAGTATCAAGTTGGTATCATAAAAGGAATTTGGTAGAACTCCTATTTTTTTTTTTTAGGGTTTTATTTTTGTAAGACAATGGAGTTAAGTGACTTGTCTAAGGCAACATAGCTAGGTAATTATTAAGTATCTGAGGATGAACTTGAACTCAGGTACTCCTGACCCCAGGGCCTGTGCTCTATTCACTGCACCACCTAGCTGCCCCTCCTCTTATTTTTTAAAATAGCTTATGTGCAATTAGAATTAATTAATTAATTAATTCTTTAGATGTTTGGTAGAATTCACTTGTAAATCCATCTGCACCCTAGAGACTTTTTCATATGAATTTATTGATGGTTTCTTCAAATTAGTTTTCTGAAATGGGGTTAATTATTTTATTTCCTTTTCTCTTAATCTGGGTTGTTGCATTTTTTTAAATGTTCATTCATTTCACTAAGGTTTTGCAATTTATTGATATAGAGTTCAGCAAAGCAGCTCTGCATTATCTCTTTAATTTCCTCCTCACTGGTGGTTAGCTACCCTTTTCATTTCTGATACTGGTAATTTGCTTATTTTCTTTCTTCTCATTTAGTCTGATTAAATAAATGTTTATCCTTTTTGTTGACTTTTTTCATAAAACCAACTCAGTTGTATTTTTAGATCAATGGTTTTCTTGCTTTCAATTTTATTAATCTCTCTCTTTCAGATTTTCTAATCTGATATTTAATTGGGGATCTTTGTTTGTTCTTCTAGCTTTTTAAGTTGCATACCCAATTAATTGATCTCTTCTTCCTCTCTTTTATTCAAAAAAGCATTTAAAGATATTAAGTTTCCCCTCAAAACTACCTTGGTTGCATTCCATAAATTTTTGGTATGATGTCTCCATAGTATCATTTTCTTGTATACAATTATTGATTATTTCTATTATTTGCTCTTTGATCCTCTCATTTAAAATTAAGTTAATCAATTTCCAATTAATTTATAGTTTATCTTTCCATGACCAATTATTAAATGCAATTTTTATTGCATCATGGTCTGAGAAGTGTGCATTTATTATTTCTGCCTTTCCACATTTGATTTTAGGGTTTTTATGACCTAGTACATGGACAATTTTGGTGTAGGTGTATCTTTTCTGTCCTCATTATATATTCTCCAGACATCTATCATATCTAAGTTTTCTAACATTTCATTCACCTTCTTAACTTCTTGTTTATTTTGTGGTTAGATTTTTCTGGTTCTCTAAGTGGAGGGTAGAAGTCTCTCATTAATAATGTTTTAGTATCTATATCTCCTTGTAATTCACTCAGTTTTTCCTCTAGGAATTTGGATGCTTTATCACTAGATGCATATGACATAGCTTTATTACCAATTGTGCCTTTTACTAAGATGTGGTTTCCTTCCTTATCCCTTTTAATGAGATTGAATTTTGCATTTATTTTCTTTGAGATCAGGATCATTACTCCTCATTTTTTTTTACTTCAGTAGAAGCACAATATAATTTGCTCCATCCTTTTCCCTTTACCCTGTGTGTATATCTTTCTGCTTCTAATGTGTTTCTTGTAAACAACATATAGTAGGATTCTAGTTTTTAATCCATTTTGCTATATCTGCTTCCATTTTATGGGACAGTCCATCCCACTCACATTTATACTTAGGAATACTAATTGTGTATTTCCCTCCTTGCTATTTTTCTCCAGTTATGTTTTCTTTGTTTTTCCTCTTATTCATCCTCACCAAAGTTTTACTCCTTTCCCCTTAAATATTTTTTTGAAATTTAACTGTTTATTTTCACTTATACCCCAAACTTCCCTTTTATTAGTCCCTTCTTCTCTTATCTTTCCCTTCCCTGTAGAGTACAATTGATTTTTAAATTCAAGTGGGAATGTATCTTATTCCCTTTCAGGGCTCAATCTATTGAATAGAATTTACTCAGTGTTCACACCCTCCCATTTCTCCCTCTAAAAGTATATGGTTTTTTATACCTCAAAACTTCACCTGGTGTTATTTATCACTCAAGTACTATTAATCAGGTATTATCAATCATGGATTGATTGATTGCTTGATGAACTAAAAATGTTATCAAAGTACTATTATAGATTGATTTCTTGATGTCTGATGAGCAATATTATCTCAAAATCATAAATTACTGTACCCTCTCTTCTATCTCATAGAAGTACACTTTTTCATGTCTTGAATTACATCAAATTTTAATCATTTTTTTTCCTTACCCCCTTTTCAAGTATCCTCAAAGGATACATAATCCTCATGAGTCAAAGTATCATCTAAAGCCAAATCATTTCTTGAACTATTTGTATCTCCCCCCCACCCAGGGTATTTAACCCCTTGTTAAATAAAGTAAGGATTAATTCTAACACTGAATTATTTTACTATAAGAATCTCAAAGGTTCTAAATCCTAGAAGGCTCTGAAAGTCTCATTTGAGAACTTTACAAATGATTGTGAATTCTGAGAGATGCTAACTCAGAACCACCCAGTTTATGATGCCCTAATCAGAAAAAGTCTGAAGCTTTATCAGCCCAGTAGAATTAAAGTGGCTTAAAGGATACTAGGACACTTAAGTTTAGAGTTAACACTTATGCTTTTCATCAGGAATTTTTGTCTTATAATACAGTGATATCATCTTGGGTCTCTTCAGTGGAGAGACAAGATCCAACTATATCTATATCCTCTAAATCCAATCTCTTGAATTATATTTGATCCTTTAATTATCCTAAAGATGTAAAATTCTCATGTGTTAGAATTGTTGTATTTTCGCTTTTTGTTCTTAACTAATATTTATTTTGTTTTGATTGTTTTGTCCTTCCCCTTTTCATTTTCTTTTTTAAGCATCTCTTGAGTTGTGGATTTAGTGACTGAATTCTCTATTCAGTTCTGGTCTTCCTGTCAGGAAATTTTGGAAATCCTCTATTTCATTGAACATCCATTTTTTCCCCTGACAGTATATGTTGAATTTTTCAGGGTAATAAAATCTTGCTTGTAATACCAGATTCTTTGCCCTCTGATGAACAGTATTCCAAGTCTTCCAGTCCTTCAGCGTTGAGGCTGGTAGTTCCTGTGTGTTATGATTGCTTCCTTTGTATTTAAATTTCTTCTTTTTTGTTGCTTATTTTTTCTCCTTTATTTGAAAATTCTGCAATTTGGGTATTACAGTCCTTGGAATTTTTATCCTGGGTTCTCTTACTGGAAGGTTTCTGTGTATTTTTTCAATGGTTACATTGTCTTCTTGTTGTAGCAGATTTGGATAATTTTCCTTGGCAATTTCCTACATCATGTTTTCTAGGTTCTTTTTTTTGTAGTCTGATGATCCATACATTATCTCTCCTGGATCTATTTTCTAGGTTGTTTGTTTTTTTTTTAAATTTTTTTTTAGTTTGTTTGATGGAATCTTGTAGCTTCTTACATTCATTGGTTTATTTTTGTTCAATTTTAATTTTTAAGGTTTTGTGTTTCCTTTTTTGTGTTTCCTTTCTAAAGGTGTTGAATTCTCTGGTCAGTTTTTCATAATTTTCCTGCATCACTTTCCTTTCTTTTTTCCATTTTTTTTCTTCCTCTCTTCTTTGGTTTTTAAATTCTTTTTTAAGCTATTCAATGAGCTTGTGGATTTGAGGTCAATTCATAGACTCTTTTGAAACTTCCCCTGTGAGTAATCTTCAACTGATTTCTTCTTCCAACATGGTATTATTATCATCTTTATCAGCAAAGTTTCTATAGGGAGAGTTCTTTTAGCTTTTTTTGCTCCTTTTTTGTTATTTTAGCTCTGCTCCTGGGGCTTAGGGAGTATAGACCAAAGCTTTTTATGCTAGTACTGGAGTCTGATCCCTGGCTTGTTGTTGGCCAAGATGTTACCTATGGCATTATTTGTTCCCAACCAAGTCCTGGTTTTTGCCCTGGTTTTCCCAGAGATCAGATTTTGTTAGGGATTGGGACCCTCCCTGCCAACTTGCCATGTAACTGTTGGAACCACTGCTATTTTCAAGCTGTTGGGACCTGCACTAAACTATGGCTTAAATCCTCTAGCTGGTCTTCCTGCTCTCCTGCCTCCTGGGCTTTACTTCCCCTTTTCCCTCCAAAGAGACAGATCTTCACTGAAGATCCTCCATAATGTTTACCACTGAAAACTTCTTTGGATCTTCTATTTTTCTTGGAGCAATCAGTAGCAGTGCAGAGGTTTCATTTATCTTTGGTAGGGAAAAACTCCAGGAGCATGTTAGCTTCATGTAGCAATCTTGACTCCTCTTTTGTTTTTGATAATGGCAATTTGAAACTCTTCTTTCTCTCATTTTTAAAAATTTATTCTATCAATTGTTTTCTTGCTTTCAATTTTATTAATCTCTCCTTTGTTTTTAAGAATTTCTAATTTGGTATTTTTATGGGGATCTTAATTTGTTCTATTTCTAGCTTTTTTTATAGTTTCATGGTATATTCATCAATCTCTCCTTTCTCTATTTTATTCATATAAGCATTTAGAGATATAAAATTTCCCCTAAAAACTGCTTTGACTACATCCCAAAAGTTTTGGTATGATGGTGTTGTTGGTATGATTTTGTATGATGTTGTTGTTTGGTATTATCATTGTTGTCATTGCTTTGATGAAAGTTATTTCTATAAATTGTTGTTTGATTCACTCATTCTTTAAAATATGGTTATTTAGATTCCAATTAGTTTTTGGTTTATCCTTCTATGGCACTTTATGAAGATAATTTTTATTGCATCATAATCTGAATAGCATGCATTTATGAAATTTGCCTATTTGCATTTGATTGTAAAGTTTTTAAGCTCTATTACATGGTCAATTTTGGAACAGGTGACATGTACTGCAGAGAAAAAATGATATATTTTCTTTCTCCAGAGGTCTATCTTATACAAGTTTTCTAAGATTGTATTCTCCTTCTCAAGTTCCTTCTTATTTATTTTGTGGATAGATTTACCTAATTCTGAGAGAAGGAGATTGAGGTCCTCCATTATTGTAATTTTTCTGTCTATGTCTCCTTGTAATTCATTCAGCTTCTCCTCTATGAAATTGGATGTTATACTGCTTGATGCATATAAGTTTAATAATGATATGGCTTCATTGCCTATGATGCCTTTTTTTTTTTTTTTAGATTTTTCAAGGCAATGGGGTTAAGTGGCTTGCCCAAGGCCACACAGCTAGGTAATTATCAAGTGCCTGAGGTCGGATTTGAGCCCAGGTACTCCTGACTCCAAGGCCGGTACTCTATTCACTGCACCACCTAGCTGCCCCCTATGATGTCTTTTAAGAGGATGCAGTTTCCCTTATCCTTTTTAATGAGAGCTGGTTTGCCTTTGCTTTGTTATCAGTATTGCTATATCATATTGTTCATATTTTTCTCTTTACTTTCCTCTTATTCCTCCTTACCAATGCTTTACTCCCTTTCCCTTTTAACTTTTCTTTTAAATTTAAATTTCAACTTTACTTTTACTTTTACCTTCATCTTCCCTTATCAGTCGTTCTTTCCATTTTCTTTCCTCTTTCTTCCCTGTAGGGTAAGATAGATTTTTAAACCCAATTGTCAACGTATATTAAACTTTGTCTGGACCAAATCTATTGAGAGTAGAATTTACTCTGTGTTCATATACTCCCTTCTTTTCCTTTACTAAAATAGGGATTTGTGCCTCTTTACCTCATGGTATTTATCTACTAATGCCAAGTCTTCTCCTATTATGGCCCTTTTTAATGTCTTTATTCTTTTAAAGGTTGATTGATTGACTGATTAATAAAGATCATTACCTCATAGTCACAATAATTTTCTTTAGTCAATTTTTTTCAGTTTTTTCCATCCTATTTCTCAACTTTTAAGACTTTTAAGACTTTCCCAGTCTTTAATTTTTTTTAACTGCAGCTATTTTTCAGAGCTAGCTCTTGGACATCTTTAAACTTTCAGTTCTTCCAAGATGATATAACATAATGAGAAGTGTGTTTACTGCTCTACCATCCTGTGCTGTGATCTGTGAGTGACCATAAGCACCCTTTTCTTTCCTGGAACTGAGACCAGGATGCCTGCTTTCCCATGGCTACAAGCTCTGGTGTGCTAGTTTCCCCCCCCTTGCCTTGGGAATACTACCCAGAACTATTAGCTGGATTTAAGCATTGGCAGTGCAACAGGGTCCCACCCCTAGTATCAGTAAAGGGATCCCTATAATCAGTTTCTATTATCTCACACTTATTATCTATGAGTACTGCAACTGTTGATTCATCTGAACTCAAGTCTTGGTTCTAGTTTCCTGGTTTTCTGGGGTCCAGTCTTTGCAGGCATAGCCTTCAGAAGATTGTGCCCCATTCTCACTCTGGTGAAAAATCTTTATCTGAAGAACATCTACATTGTTTTGAGCAAGAAAATTTTCACTCCAATCTATTGAGGGTTCTGCTATTTCAGAATTTCTTTTGTCACATTATTTAAGTTACTTGGAGGAAAATTTTGTAGAGCTCAGGTGAGGCCTTGTCTCTGCCAGTTTGAGAAATGTTAAAACAATTAATCAAATAATTAAAATTATTTAAAAGAAAACCATTAATCAGGACACAAAAGTAGATAATCTAATATCTAATTAACAGTGAAGATTATGGACTTTTCAAGTTGGGAAAGAGAGAATGGACAAATGTAGTTCCCTTAAATCAGAAAGAAGAGGTATCCCATTCCCCTCTAACCCCACTTCCCAGAAAGGTCTGGATTGAATTATTAGAACATAGAAATAATAATTGATTAACTCAAATGGGGACACTTTTTAAATAAGAAATATGTTGCCTCTAATGTATAATTCTGAGAAAAATTGCATCAATCTTCAGACCTAATTGGATTTCTAGTCAACTCAATGTAGTTCCTTAAAGACCTCTGAGTAGCAAATATTGGTTATCCAGCTTCCCAGACTCACCAGGTTAGGGTCAAACAATGTAACATTTTTCTGACAATTCCCACAATTGAATAAATTCTTCTTATAGGACAGAAACTGGACTAGACCCATAATAGAATAGAAAAGGAAACCTATTTAATCCCAGATCAGAATCATAAAATGGAATTAGTGTGTTTCATTCATATCAAACTACCACTTGTTGAAAAAATTCCTTTTTTCTTTAACTGAGACTTTTTTAAATCAGTGAAATGCTTCTCTCCCTGCTGCATTTTTGGTGGAGTGGTTCACTCAGCAATGTCATATATGGAATACCCTGGCTTGCTCTGCTGACTTCCATTTCCAAACATGAATTCCCCTGGGAAATTTGCATTCCATAGTGCTAGAGCTTCAGCATCTCAATTTATGACCTGACAACTCCTGATCCTTATTGACCAAGGCTGGTAAAATCCTTTTTCTGGAGTTTTATACTTACTATGAAAAGTTTTGGGGAAAATTTAATCTTCTTGCTGTTTCCAACTCACTATTACTTATGCTGGAAGACTGAGTTTGCTTAAATATTCTAATATTAGCAAAGACTACATACTTTCCTATTACCCATGAACTTGATTTATTGTGTAGTTCTAGGATGGAAAACGTCACTTTCTGTTATCATTGGATGTCTTGATCATTATTCAATATGGAGTACATTTCAGATTCTTCAAGGAACTTGTGATCTGCCTCTATTCTGTCAGTCATTTTGACCAGAAATTCTTTGTATTACCTCTTAAAAAGAACTTTGTATAAATAAAATGTACAAAAATTCCATGTGATCACTAGAGTTTATACTTTTCCCAGATGTAAAGAAAACCCTTAATAAGTATAAATCTTGATAACCATTACCCAATCTTGATTATTTTTAGGGATAATTAATATCATCAGAGTACTACAGTAATGAATATTGAATATTATGAATAGCTAGAAAGAATATAAAACACTTTAGGGTCATAGATGACATTTTTTATCATTGTTAATCACTAAAAGTAAAAGATTTAGGTGAAAACGGAATGCATGGCTAAGATGTCATCCCTAAATAGATATTTGGAATTCCATACCCTGATTGGCTAAAAATATAAAAATAAAAGTACATTTCTCTAAGGGTGGAATAGATATATATAATAAGGGATGGAAAATATAGATTTTGCCAGCAAAGATGCAAATCTACTCAATTTTTCTTTAAATTAGGAAATAAAAGTGAGATCAATTTAAGATATGCTAAATAATCAAGTTAGAATTTTTATATTTTATTTACAAGACAGTTAACCTATATTCATTAAACTTTCCTTTACCTCATTTTCAAGATTTTATATAGCCAATTTATAACACTGTAATAACAAATATTAATAACACAAAATATGATAAAATAAAATAACAAGTCAGCCACTCACATATTTTGTATGCGTGACTTGATACACAGTTATTTGGAAACATATAGATGAAAAACTCAATTTTTGCATTCTATTGTGAAAAACTACTTTTGTATAGATATAATTAAATTAACTCAATGATACTACCTGATTCTCCCTTAAGATTTAATATTCACATTCAAACACCCATTTTCTTTCCATTTATTATTTTGCCACAACAAGATGTTGTGATTTAGATTGTACCCTTCCTATTCATAATTGTCTAAGTCACATTTAATGATTCTACTTGTCTAGGTCTTCCTTCTTTAAAGAAATAAAAGTACAAGAATATTACATTATAGTAGTAAGTTTAAGGGATACATTCCAGTATTATGGTAATAGTCAAGTTATCATTATTTATGAAATCTGTTATGATATCGGTTTAGTCAGAATTGGAATATACTTGAAAAGCTTGAGTCTAAAAGGGGACTATCTTCCATAATGTCAGTTTATAAAGATTTAAAGTTATATCAACATTTTTGACATTGTACTTAGTGTAAGTGCCCTTAAAAAGCTAGAGTCCTAAATTAATATATATCTAGGTCTCAACTGAGATCTAAAATTTCTGAATATAATAATCAAAAAACATAAAATCCACGAGGACAAAAAAGAAAATGTGATGCTATCAGTCTAATGCTTTAATTAATGTTAGATTGCCTTGGGGCATAGAAAAAGTCAATTTCAATTGACTGTAACAAGACTGAATCTTGGATTAAGGACACGTGTGTGTGTGTGTGTGTGTGTGTGTGTGTGTGTGTGTGTGTTTGTGTGTGTGTATGTGTGTGTGTGTGTGTGCATGCTCACATGCACACAAATCATCTTGCCAATATGAAATGTTAGCCCAAAAAAGGAGATAAGCAGTTATTTTCTTAAGTTTTTCCATTCCATACTTCTTAACATTAATTACTAATAATGGAATAACCATCATTGCTGGAAAAGCCCCATATCCCTGCCAAAAATGATCTTGTCTTTGTTGAGGATGGATACATGGGTCTTTACCTTTAAAGTGGTATCTTAATTTATTTATTATTGTCCATTAATAAAAGGATTCAGATGCAATCTTAATTTGTGAGTGGTAGGACTGAGTATTCATTGTATGTTACTGAGCATCTATCAAAATCCTCCTATAATTCATTTATGTTTTTAAGAGTTTGAGCACAACATGAGATTTCTACTTATTTTCTATTAGCTGAGGAATCTAAAGAGAGAAGGGATAATGGGTCAAAGGAGAATTTTGAAAGAGCTAGTCATTTTTATAAATATAACTGAGAAGTTGCTTTAAAGTACTGATAGTAGCAGAAACTCTGGGTTTAAATCTGAAGTTTTAATCTCAATTCTGATACTTACAATCTAGGTAACCTTAAATGTGACATTTCTTTCTCTGGGTCTCAGTTTTATCATAAATAAAATGGGAAGATTGAGCTAAAGCACCCTTAATATCCCTTTGCCATTAAATGCCTGAAGCTATGATGCTGTTATCTTTAGTCCTTCTCTCTTCATCTCCCCAGAATCAAAGAATAGACTAAATTGGGTATCAATGATTTATTGTGAGTTTATGACTTAGTAATGTAGACTACACAAAAGGATGCTGATATAAAATGTTAGAAGAAATAATTTTGCTCTAAAACTTAATGTAAACTTTCCATCACTATGTCAAATCAAACCATCATTACAGTCAGTGACTAAATAAGCAAAAGTTCTTATACAGTTAAATAGCTTTCTAATTTATTTAATTCATAAAAATATTTTTATTATATTAGAATCAATAAAAGTATTTTATGAAAGACCCAAGTCTTATTTCTTCATTTAAATCTGTCCGTTTCTGCTTTCATTTCAGGGCTCAGAATATTTCTAACATTTTTTCAGATTCCAAGCTGTTTTCCAAAGGATGTTTTTTAATCCCCAAGTCTTGATCTGGGGGGTAAGGCTAAAGGGCCAGGAGAATTTAATAATCATTTAAATTTCTACTATGTATCACACACACTATCCTAAGATAATCCAAATATTATGCCATTTGATTCTTGCAACACCCCGAGGATAGAGGGATTTTTTGTCCCAATTTACAGTAGAGAAAACTGAAAAATATAGAAGTTAAATAACTTGCCCAGAGTCACATGGCTAATAAGTGTTTGAGGCTGGATCTGAACTTATTTCTTCTTCACTCTAGGTTCAGTCCACTACTTCTAGCTAACTGGGTGTTTATTGGTGATTTAGGGCAATTAACAGAAGCCTAGAGAAAAATTGATCCTGAGGAAATAAGATATAATTTTAGACAGGAGCTGAGAAAGTAAACACATCATATTGTCAGAATGAAGTAGGGTTCATGTTTTAATATCATACAAAAATGGCCCAAATTTGGGAAATTATTCAGAGAGTCAGGGAGAGCCCATATCTAAGGGAAACAGGAATTGACTACTAATTTCATGAAAATGGTATCTATGTAGAGTTGGGTTCTTTTTGGCTTGTTTTTTTTTAATATGCTTTCCATTACTTCTGTCGTGATTTTGAACAAAAATATGTTGGGAGAAGCATTTTGTTTTCATGTATATCCTCACTATTATTTATACTACTGTTATCATTCTTAAAATGTAAGGCAGCTAAGTGTAAGCCATAGAATTTGAAAATACCTCAAGCAATGGAATTATATGCCAGTTTTCCAAAGATCAACCTAATCAACTTCAGAGAGTATTGTCTGCAGCTTCCTGAAGATGAAATTTGATAGTCAATTATTAATGAAGATGATTTTCACTAATGAAATGACAGAATCTTATTGGCATTGACAAATCTGACCACCACTATCAAGTCCTAGAAATTCATGAAGGTACAAAGGATAAATTTGAAAAAGTATTTGAAAAACTTATGAAAACATGGAGGACAATGTTTAAAATCATGGAGATAAGTGACAGAATTTTTATATAAAGAATAGCAAATAGGTCAGTTTGTTCATGTGGATATTTTAAATTTTTGAAAAAATTAATCCATTTCATTATCATTTTCAATTAGACAAAGTATTTTCTAATAAGTACTTTATTTGCTATTAATTTTTATTTTTGTAATTATATATTTGATTTATTTTCCAATTATATACAGTGGTAGATTCTACCAATCATTTTTGACAAGGTTTTAAATTTAATGATTTTTCCCCCCTCACCAAATAGAAGTTGATCTGATATATACTTTGATCTATTCATATCATGGAAAAAATGTAAAGCTGAATATGTTGAAAAGAAAAAAACAGATCCATAAGGAAGAAAGAAAATTTTAAAGATAGCAAAATTATATAATGCATAATACAACTTTTTAAAAATTGAAGATAATAATCTTTAGTCTTTGTTTAATCCTCCTCAGTTCCTTCTCTATCAAGGATCCCCTAAAATTGTGCCTGATGGAGCAAGCATGTCCATCAATGTTAATCAACACCTCATGTTGCTTTAAAGGTATATAGTATTCTTTATTTCTAACTTATCTCACTGAGCATAAATTCATGCAAGTTTTTCCAGGCTTCTCTGAAAGTCCATCCCTCCTGATTTCTAACAGAAAAACTGTGCTCCATCACATACATACACAACAATTGATTCAATCATTCCCCTGGAAGAGAAAGCTCAGTTTTGCTGGATAGTGAATTCTTGACTGCCATCCAAACTCCCTTGAGCTCCAGAATATCATATTCCAGGTCCTGTGTAATCCTAAATGCAGTTCCTTAGTATTTGAATTGTTTCTTTCTGGATGCTTACAGGATTTTCTCTTTTTTCTGATAGTTCTGGAGTTTCA
Source organism: Macrotis lagotis (assembly GCF_037893015.1). NCBI lineage: Eukaryota > Metazoa > Chordata > Mammalia > Peramelemorphia > Peramelidae > Macrotis > Macrotis lagotis. The sequence goes on from NC_133666.1 coordinate 575,357,792, forward strand.
TCACAATATTCCTTGATGTTTTCATTTGGGGATCCCTTTCAAGAAGAAGATTAATATATTCTTCCAATGACTTTTTGTTCTCTGGTTCCAAGATATAAGGCCAGTTATTCTTATCATATATATCCTAAAGTATGAGGTCCTGGTTTTTGTTTTCAAAATTTTCAAGAAGTCCTATGATTCTTAAATTGTCTCTCCTGAATCTACTTTCCAGGTCAGTTGTTTTCTCAGTAAGGTATCTTACATATTGTTCTATTTTTTTGTTTATTTTATTTTAATGGATTTTTGATGTCTCATGAAGTCACTAGTTTCCACAGATTTTAAGCTTTTTTTTTTAGAGAAGAGTTTTATGCATTTATCTTTTGCATCTCCATTTCCAATTGGTCAATTTATTTTCGAAGGAGGTTTTATCTCTTTCATTTTGCCTAATTGTGTTTTAATAGTATTTGTTTTCTTGTTGTAAGACATTAATTTTCTCTTGCATAGTGTTAATTTTCTCTTGCATTTCTTTTCCCAACTTTTCCATTTGATGTTTAAGCTCCTTTTGGATCTCTTCTAAGAAGTCTTTCTGGGCTGGAGATTAATTCATATTCTCCTCTGATCCTCCATCCTCTCAGAGCTGGTATCCTTATTTTCAAGGTAACATTCAATAGACCCTGCTTAGTACTGCCTTTCTCCATTGTGGGTCCTTTCCCTCAGGTCTTGTATTGGGGGAAGGGTTAGTTTGAAGACCTTTGGTTTTGAGATCTTCAGAGGCCTTTATCATTGGGGTTAAGAACTTCAGAACTTAGTGAATGGGCCAGTAATGGATGACAGAAACTTTCTCTGGATTGTCTGAATTGTTGGTTAGTGGGCCTCCCTAAGCCTGGACCAGGAGCTATGCTGCCCTGGCATTATCTGTGCTGGGCCCTCAGGCTGGAATTTTAATCAACCAACAATCAGCCTGGGGGAGATCTGTTACCCACACCTGGGCCTTAGAGCAAGGCACTAACACCTGCTCAGTTTTTGGGTTAGTTCTAGAGAAAGTCAGACCCTCCCACAGGAACCAGATTGGGGGTGGGGTAGTGGGGGCTCAGTTGGAAACACTAGGACTCTGCTGAAAACAGTGGGGCTCATGGCCCAGGTCTTCCAGACCAGTCACGCTGCCAGATAGCTGTCTAGCCCCTATGCTAGAGCTCTCCCATCCCCCAGGTACACAACACTTCTGCCAATGATCTTAGATTAGTTCCCAGGCTCACCCTGCTGCCCCTGCACTGGATCTTTGCTCTCTGCCCCAACTTGACCATGCTCCCATGTGACAGACCTTGCTAAAAGATGTTCTTCTTGGTTCCTCTCTGGGTTCTGTGGATTCAAAAAGGCTTGTTAAGAGGCTTGAATCATGTTAGTTCTGTGGGAAAGTCAGGAGAGTGTAGAATAGTACATGGCTTCTCCATTTTGGCCAGAAGTCCCCTATTAATTTTTCATTGTCATTTTATTTTGTTAATTTGATTTTTTTCTGTTAAAAAGATAATGTTTTTCAAATGGACAATAATATATTGGAGGAGAGGGAAATCATGGCAACTGGCTTAGAGATAAAAGTCAGATACAAATTAATAACATGCTAAATGACTAAAAGAAGACTTTTTATTTTATTCTACAGCAATTAGAAACCACTGGAGCTTCTTAAATAGGGAAGTGATATGAATGAATGAATGAATAAAATGCTTTAATAAAATGCTAACAGTATTCAAAGCAATGTGGTCCACACTGAAGAACCAAATATAAAATAGTACCTCCTCTTGAGAAAATTATATTCTGTTATTCCCTATATGAGGGAATGGTAGAGAACAGTGTATATTTTTATCTGAAAATTAACACTGATGGCTAAGGAATTAACTATGACACTTTTTATTGACATTTTATTTTCAAATTACATATTATGAAAGTTTTTCAACATTCATCCACTTGCATATTTATATTACACATTTTTCTAACACCCTCCCTTCCCAATACCCTCCCCCTCAGTGGCAAAGAGTCTAGTAAAATTTGTAGATGTGTGTGTGTATATACATCTACAAATGTAAATATATATATAAATATATATATATATATATATATATCTGTGCTTAATATGCTTATATTTTAGTCATTTTGTGTATGATGAATTAGGACTAAGTGAAAATGAAAAAATAATATGATATAGGAAGGAAAAACGTAAGAGAAGTTTTTAAAACATGAACATAGTATCAATTCAGGTTCTGTTTTTTTTTTCCTCACTGAATATGGATAGTATTGTCTATAACAGGTCTCCCAGAGTTGTCCTGGATCTCTGAACTGCTAAGGAGGACCTGCATCCATCATAGCTGATCAACTCACAGTGTTGTTAATATTTACAATATTACAATATTCTTTTGGTTCTTTCTTTGCTTAGTATCAGTTCATGGAATTATTTCCATGCTTCTCAAAAACCCAAATGTTCATGGTTTCTAATGGGACAATTGTACTCTATAACATTCATTTACCATAACTTGTTCAGCCAATCCCCAACTGAAGGACATCCTATCAATTTCTAATTCTTTGTCAATACAAAAAGAGCTGCCACAAATATTTTAAATATGAGGGACTTCTGCCGTTTTTTTATGATTTTTTAATTTTGGGGGTTTTCTATGTATTCTTTCAAGGGCAATTTTCTCTTCTTGATCTAGTATATTAGGACAGTTTTCCATAATAATTTTGTGAAAGATATTTTCCAGGCTCTTTTTTTGATTTAGGTTTTTCTGTAGACCAGTAATTGGCAAATTATCACTACTGGATTGATTTTCTAGGTTGTTTGTTTTTCCTAAGATGTACTTTACATTTTCTTCAATTTTTTTTTGCCATTGATTTTGCTTGAAGCAATCTTGGTATCTCATAGAGTCATTAGTTTCTATTTTCCTAATTCTAATTTTTAGAGCTTTATTTTCTTCAATTACCTTTTTTTTGTTTCCTTTCCTTTTATTTTTTTAATAAATTATTTTCTTTTTCAGTTGATTACTTTTACTTTTTTATTTATTTTTATTTATTTATTTTTTTAGGTTTTTGCAAGGCAAACAGGGTTAAGTGGCTTGCCCAAGGCCACACAGCTAGGTAATTATTAAGTGTCTGAAACCGGATTTGAACCCAGGTACTCCTGACTCCAGGGCAGGTGCTTTATCCACTACACCACCTAGCCACCCCCCACTCCTTTGGTTTTTAAAATCTTTTTTTTAAGCTCTTCCATGAGGTGTTGTATTTGAGTCCAATTCATAAACACCTTTGAGACTTCCCTTGTGAGTAATTCATCACAGCTTTGTTTTTCTGAAATGTCGTTTTTTTTTTTATCTTCTTTATCTGAACAGTAGTTTTGTTCCTAGGGTTTAAGTATAGTCCCAAAGTTTTTGTGCTGAGTCTAGAATCTAGTCCCTGGCTTATCATTTTCCAAGGTGTTGCCTATGTAGAGATTTGTTTCCTCTTTTATGTCCAGGCTTTGCCTTTGCAGTACTTTGTTCTCTACCCAGTCCTGCTGTTACCCCAGTGTTCCCAGGGCTCAGACGTTGTCTGGGGTTTGGATTTTCCATGCAAGCCTACCTACCTAGCTGAGCCAGGATCTGGCTGCTATCTTATTGCCGGAATTTGGGTGGTTCTATGGCTAAAATCTAAAACGCCTTTCCCATTCTCCTATCTAGCTGGGCTCTACTTCCCCATTTTCCCTGAAGAGTCAGACCTTCACTGAAGATCCTCCATGAGGTCTAGAATTGAGAAATTGTTTACTCTTTTTTGCATAGGGATCTGTAGGTTTAATGTCTTGTAGAGGAGCCATCTTGACTCTACCCCATGATGACACACTATTTCAAGAAATAAAAAAATTGTAGCTTTCAGGAGTTTTTGGCAGGACAGCTTGCACAAAGGAAACAAGGGAGATAACTAGATGGAATTCTATGGTCCAGTTATTTGGGACCAACTAAATATATTATGCCATGTAAGTTTGCACATTCTCACATGCTAAAAATTACAACTTGGTCCCAGTATGTAATTTTTTTTTTTTAAAAACTTGACTGGAATTACATAGGCACAGTTTCCAAAGATCTGATATTCCAGAAGGAAGAGTAGGAATATGAATGGCTGTACTTTAGGAATATAATTTGATACCTATGTGGAGGGAGGATTAAGGGGTAAACAGTGAAAGCAGTGAACCCAAATTAGTCTATTATAAGTATCCAGGAATAAATGTAACAACATTCTTACTTAGGATGATTTTAGGGTGAGTGGAGAGAAGTAAAGTGATATAAGAGATGTGGAAGAAGAATAAGCAAGATTTGGCAACTGATTACAAATTTTTTATTCTAGGTGACAACTATTTAACAGCTTAAAGGAACTATGCAGTAGTGGGTAGCAATAAACTATAATTTCAACATTATTAAATAATATAACATGACATAAATGAAGCAAAAACCACATAAAAAGCCATAGTTTCAAGAAGAAGAGAAATAAAAGTTTGATTGCATCTTGTTTCAGACTACATGTAGAAGACTTTTCAGTTCTATACACCAGACTTTAAGAAAGATAGACCTTACTTAGAAAGGATGAATAAGAAAAATGGGTTCTGTGCATAGCTATTATAAGGTTTGGTTGAAATAATTTTATATGTTTAGTATGAAGAAGAAAAACAGAAAAGGAATATAATATCAGTTTAGATAATTTGCCATGAGATTGGCAATTAGATTTCTCCTTTACCCCAGAGGTCAGAATCAAATTTTAAGTTTGTCAGAGATCTCAGAGATCTCAGATCTCAGTGACCATTTGACTAACTCATATATGAAAGTAATTTCCACTTTAGCACATCTGTCAAGTGATTTCATAACCAACTGGCACAATTAGGAACAATAGGAAAAACTTGCAAAAAGACCAAATAATTTCAATGAAAATTACCATTGTAACATCTTTTCAGGTGGTCAGGCAACTAAAAAATGGAAGGAAAATTCTCTATTACAACTCCCTCATTTCATAGTTGAGAAAGTCAAGAACCAGAGATATCTAGCGACTTTTCTGAGATCATAAAAGCCAGATAGTAACTATTCCTAAATTTCGAGAGGGTTTTAGCCCAGTAAATGTGTCAAACTATTTACTAAAAATAAAGAGACTTTGATGGATGGAGTAACTTCAAGAATGAAATTTCTCTTTCTTGGGATTTGAAGGAGAGCAAAAATTCACCATGATTAGAACTACTAATTAACCTAGTTCAAAAATTTCAGTCAGGGATGTAGATGGGATTCTCCTTTGGTAATTGTTTAATTAAGGATATAAAACTTCTGAAGTTGCCTTCCAGTTCCATTCTTCTGTGATGCTGTCCACTTAAGACTCAGAGTGGTTATGATTTGCATCAATGGAGGAACTATCAAGTCCACTGAAATCATAAAATATTGATGCAGTTCTATTTCCCTTACTTTTAAAAAAGGTGAGCCAAGTAGGGGAAGGAGGAAGGAAGAGATGAAAGAGAATAAAAAAACAAAGATAATTATATTGATGCCTAATCTCTATTAGGCATTTTGCCCAAGCAGGAGAAAGTTGTTGACCCAGCTAAAAATAAAGTTAAAAGATGACCAGAGGAATAAAATTAGGTTTTCTCAAGGACTTGTCAATTTAGGATTTGATTTTCTCCCAGACATCAAGCTCCATCTTAATACAGCATTAAGTGGTCTGTCATGTTTCATTTCATAGATCAATTTTTATTGCAGATGCTGATCTCAAGAAAATTAATTAGTGTAACACCATATCAAAAGGAACTAATTTGTAAAATCTCTGATACAAATGACTTTCCATCTTCCTTATAAGTGACATATGGCTATTATTTATACATATTCCCAGAGCAGAACAATCAAAATTCACAATGCATTTTTACTTCTATTATCTAATGGACAGGAATGGTACATGTGGCAAAATCTGTCACATGAATAACATTTTTATTTGAAGGGAAAGAATGAGAAGAATCATTAAATAAAAATTTATTCAACATTTGACATTCAATAACTATGTTGTAGGAATTACTTTAAATACAAGGATCCAGTGACACTGGCTTGCTGCTATTATGAAAAAAAGACACTCTGTCTCTACTATGGGTATTTTCTCTGGCTTCCCCCCCCCCCCATGCTTGGAATACAATCCCTCATTCACTCAGAATATTGACTTCCCTGGTTTCCTTTAAATCCCATTTAAAATTCTACCTTCTACAGGAAATCTTACCTAAACCCCCACCCCCACCCCCCTTAAAATCTGTGCTTTACTTCTTTTAATTATTTCCTATTTTTCCTGTTTGGCTTGGTTTGAATATTAGTTTATATACTGTCTTCTCCTAGTTTGGGAGACCCTTTAGGGAAGGGATTATCTTTTGTCTCTTTTATTGAAGAAATATGAAGAATTCAGAGAAGTACATAAAAATTTACCTTAAGTGGTACTGAGTGATGTTAATGGAGTCAAGAAAACAGCATAATGGCTTCAAAAATGTAAAGGAAAGAATATCAACTACAAAATAATCCAAAGTGAATGTTAAAAATTGCGAAGAATAAGCATCTCATTAAGAAAGAAATAAAGGAATAAATTTCTCACTCCTCCCTGAGAGAAGCAGTCCACATGTATAGAATATTGAATATATTTTGAAATTTTTCTATATATTGATTGATTTTTCTGATTTTTTCCTCCTCTCCTTTTTTCTTTAAAATGGTATTTTTTATGTGAGGACTTTCTGGTAGGGGAAAAGGAATGATACAGGGGAAAATTCGGGAGAAATAAAAAAAATTATTTGATGAATTTCTTTTCAAAAATTACATATGTAAATAGTTTAAAGTTATGATTCTTATCAGTCTCATACCTTTTCACCTTCCCAGCTGAAGTACTATACAACAATCACTAGAGAAGCAGAGAATTACACAGGATAAGCCAACCATTTCAGTTTCCTGATGCATAATATATGCATTGTCAGGATAAAAAAAAAAAACATAATTATTTAGCAGTCACCCTTCTGGTGGAAAGTTTTTTTTTCTCCTAATGAGGCTAGTCCTAGAACATTAGAACCAGTTCATCACTACAACCATTTAAAAGTCTTTCTCTTTGGGAAGGATCTGAAATCTATTGATATAACTTTTCAGATTTTATTCACTTCAATAATGCAAAACTGTTAAAATCTATTGTCAATAATCTATAGGATATCCAGGGCATAATATTAAGAGATGAGCCATGATAACTTTGGATGGGTTTAATTGATATTCACTCAAAAATTCACCCTGGATCCTTTAAAATAATTGAGAAGATGATGAGATTGCTTGATCTCAGTTATAATAATAAAAGTCTATAAAAGTCCATTGTAAGAGAAATGATTTCAGGAAGGAAGTCACCTCCAAATGAGATTCCTTTATTATACTCACTGCATCCTGTATAAAATCATTATTAGCTAAATTACAGGAGGTCCAGGAAAAAGAATGGCAATTTAGGATAGAATATGTGAGCCATTAAACTCTTGAGGAAAAAATAGTCTAGAGGAGAAGCCATTCTGAATCAATCTCAGGATAATTTTGGCCAGAGTTGGACATTATGAGTTTCAGTGGTCCAGGGGGATATAATTTTAAGTCTTCTTATCAGTTTTATAGATTCCTTACCCCTGCCCAAACACACAATTAATACCTGTATATAGTGTTAGGGTCTGAATTGGAAGCATAAACATCTCAGAAGTAGCTTCATTATACTTAAGAGGAAATTTTGGAAGCCCTTCATAACCCATGAATGGGAGAAAAAAACTCATACAGGAGCTATGAATTTCTCTTTTGCCACATGTATTCCTTAATCTTGAGTCCACTCTTCAATTCTGTCGTACTAAAAGGAGGTTTTATTTTCTACAACCTTTGTTGACAGCCCTTTCTAAAATATTTCTCAATATTGGAGGGAAGGAGACTGGTGGGAGGTTCAAACCAATAACATTAGAGGAATCAATTATGATTCCTCAAGAATATTCCTGGAACTCTTTAAGGGACATATACAAAGTCTTATATTGGGACCAGAGACTCATCTATAATTATTGAACATGGGATAAGGATTCACAGGGTCTATGTGAACTTCAGTACTATACTTAGTATAAACTGTGAAGGCTATAAAAGATAAGAGAACCGAATTGCTTCTTAACTTCTTTGATGAATTCATCATTCTGCATATCACAACTTTCTGCTGCCAATTCTCCCTGCCAAAGATGAAGAAAGAAGCTTTAAAATGTTTCTATTATCATAGATTCAGAAAGAGAAGTCAAGATTTGGGAATCTGCTATTCAAAAGCCTTTGACAATCTTCCAAAACTAATCCAAGCAAAGAATCAAATTCATAGCCCTGAGAAAATTGAGTTCGAATAAAAAATAAATTGGTTTCCACATTGTGACTGAGGTAGGTAATTAATTCTGAAAACAAAGCAATCCCTACAATTGAATAATCAATTCCTTTTATTTATTCAGTATCAAAAACTATTAAATAAAATCCAAACCAATTTAGAAAATTAACCAATTAAATTAACAGAATATTTGTCACAAAGCAAATTGATGGGAATTAAAATTTAAGTAATTTTGTTTTATGACATGCATTAATAAGGATTTCATAATTTTCTTGCAAACTGGATTTCATCATAGAAACATGGACAAAGAGGAAATATCAGCTTAACGAATAGACATATGGTTGAAATAAATATAGACTTTCAAACTAGACAATAGAAAGTCTTCTTTAGAAAAATAACTGCTTACATTATTTGATCACTTGCAGGAAGTAATGTTTGCTTTTATAAAGCTTCCATCAATTCCTAAATTGTTTTTCCTTTTAGCATTCAACCACATGCAAATTTATATGTTACACAATTTTCTTCCAACCACTCTTCCCACTCTCCTTCCCTCAATCTAGTGAACATTGTACATGTACATTTGTTTTTAATATGTTTACATTTTAGTGATTTTCTGTACAAAGAAAAGGACAAAGAAAACTGTGAGAAAGGAAGAAAAACCATAAATCTTTAAAAAGTGAACACAGAATTCATTCAGATTCTATAGTTTGTTGTTGTTACTTTGTTTTGTTCCATTTTGTTTTGTTTTCTTTTGTTTTCTTCCAGGGTTGTACTAGCTTTTTGATCTATTGAGAAGAGCCACATCCATCAAAGTTGATCACGACATTGTTATTAATGTGTATAATGCTTTCTAGGTACTGCTCCTTCCTCTCAGCATCAATTTGTTTAATTCTTTCCATACTTCTCTAGAATACAACCTTGCATGGTTTCTTATAGAACAATAAGACTACATAGCATTCATAAATCAGCTTATTCAGTAATTCCCTAACTGATAGGCATATGCTTAATTTCCAAATTCTTTGCCACTACAGAAAGAGCTGCTATGAATATTTTGGAACATGTGGGACATTTCCCATTAGTTTTTTTTTTTTATTTCTTCTGGATATAGACCTAATATTGGTATTATTGGGTCAAAGGGTATGATCACTTTTACTGCCTTTTGGACATTGTTCCATATTGATCACCAGAATGGTTGTACTGGTTCACAATTCCACAAACAGTATATTAATGTCCCAATTCTCTTACAACCTCTCCAACATTCTCCCCTTTCCACAGATCTGACAGAGTATTCTTTGATCTGTTGATCAGTCTATGCTATCTCACTTTATGCCTAAATCCTGAACTCATTTTTACCTTATTTTGGTATAGGGTGAGAGATATTTATCTGTGTATAATTTTTACCATATAGTCTTTCAGTTTTCCCCAACATTTTTTGTCTAATAGTGAATTCTTATCCCAGAAATTAATATCTTTGGGTTTTTCAAAGAATATAAAAGTCATTTATTTTGTACTTATTCTAATCCACTGATCTATTACTCTATTTCTATGGTCTTTCTTGCTTTAGTTTTTCTTTCTTTTGTAAGGTAGTGGGGTTAAGTGTCTTTCCCAAGGTCACACAGTTAGGTGTCTGTTAAGTGTCTGAGGATAGATTTGATCTTAATCAGGGTCAGTGCTCTATCTTCTGCAACACCTAACAGCCCCATTTACACAATTACTCTATTTCTTAACTGGAACCAGGCAATTTTGATGACTGCCACTTTATAGTATAGTTTTAGGTCTAGTAGAGAAGTGTAGGGGTGGCTAGGTGGCGCAGTGGATAAAGCACCAGCCCTGGGGTCAGGAGTACCTGGGTTCAAATCTGGTCTCAAATGCTTAATAATTACCTAGCTGTGTGGCCTTGGGCAAGCCACTTAACCCCCATTTGCCTTACAAAAACCTTAAAAAAAAAAGAAGTATAGGGTGTGTTCAAGGAAGACTAGTACCTCTGGGGGCAGCTAGCTGGCACAATGAAGAGACCACTGGCAAATGCTGCCTCAGACACTTAATTACCTAGCTGTGTGACCTTCAGCAAGTCACTTAAACCCATTGACTTACAAAAACCTAAAAAAATAAAAAGACTAGTACTAGTGTGAGGGCTGCTGAGCCTTTTCCAGGACTGTTTTCCACTTTGATGTCCACTTGAACCACCTATCACCTATGGCTCCAATAATATGCACAGTGGTCATACCCCAGTAAACAGTTTAGGCAACCAAGTTGAGGGTAGCCAAGTAAGTCTAAAATCATTGGTGAGTTGTATGTGGCGTCTACGCCAAGCTTGTGAAGTCTTCTACTGGTGTAATGGGAAAATGAGAACACTTCATTTCAATGGCTGTGAAGGCAACTGAAGCAGGTGCTGTGAAACACTTAAAAGCTTAGTGAGACATTGAAGTGTCCAAGGTCATACATTGCATCTGGAGTCATCCAGTTGTCTAGATTATGTCTTACTGTTGCATCGTGGTAACTTTGGAAGAGAGAATGTGGCTGATGACTTCATGCAACTCTACCTCATTTAAATTCAATTTCTATGTATCAAAAGACCTCATCCATACCACTTTACCATTCCTCAAAGTCCTGTGATGGCAGACAAGTGATAAAGTAGCATGTACAGATACATTGAGAGCTGTAGTCACAACCTTAAACAAAGGCAGTCCAGGCCATAGGATTTGGCAACTAATAGGTGACTAAGCAATACTTTTAAGGATAGCACTCCTTACCTCTGTTGTGAGGAAGGGGAGAGAAAAGGTGACCTAAAAGTTGTCTGCTTACGTAAACCTGAACTGATTACCATGGCAGATGGGGATCCCACAATGTGGTAGAGTCATAAAAATATCTTCAAAAACTTCTTCAAAAAAGATTCCTCTCGGGGCAGCTAGGTGGCGCAGTGAATAGAGCATGGGCCTCGGAGTCAGGAGTACCTGGGTTCAAATCCGACCTCAGACATTTAATAATTACCTAGCCGTGTGGCCTTGGGCAAGCCACTCAACCCCATTGCCTTGAAAATAAATTAAAAAAAAAAATTCCTCTCACCATCAGTGAATGGAATGTGTACACACTGATTTACAATACAAGATCCAATAGACCTGAAAGATGAACAGTTCTTCTTGCAAGAGAACTCATCAAGTATCACATCCAAATAGCAGCTGAGAGTGAACAAGACTTACAAATAAAAGGTAGTTTACTGGAACTAGATATACATTTTTCTGGAGGGACCACAGCAAAGGGGAGCATGGTGAAGTTGAGATAGGTTTTACAATAACAACTAATCTAGACAACAAGCTTGAATGCCTACCAAAAGGGGTGAATGACAGGATCATGGCAATGCAATTGCCACTTGCAGGAAAATATCATGCCACCATCATCAGTGCCTATTCTCCCACCATGAAAAATTCTGATGGAATCAAAGAAAATTTGTATGAAGACTAGCCCAGGGGTAACAGTGGACTTCGGATCAGGAGGAACTGACTTCAAATCTGGATTCAGAAATATAATAATTGCCTAGCTGCGTGACCTTGGGCATGTCACTTAACCCCATTGCCTTACCAAAAAAAAAGACCTAGAGAATCTTATCATCAATTCACCAAAAGAAGATAGACTTATAATTTCGAGTTTCTTTAATGCTAAAATAGCTTCAGATTATCAGACATGGCAGGTAGTCCTTGGGAAAAATGGAACTGGAAATAACAATGGTAAGCTACTTCTGAAAACTTGCACATCTTATGACCTCATCAGAAATAGTGTCTTCCATTTACCTAAATGCAATAAAACTTTCTGGATGTACCCTCAAAGCAAACATTAGAATCTAATATACTATCGCTGAAAAAATTGTCATAGCTATATGTGATGGAACATTATTGTTCTATAAGAAATTACACGTGACGGAATTTCATAAAAGTATGGAAAGATTTGAATCAATTGATGCTGTGTGAAAGCAGAATCAGAAGAACATTTATACTCATTAACAACCAACATGAAGTGATGATTAGCCATGATGGAACTGTTCATTTCAGCAGTAAAATAATCAAAGACAATTTTAAGAAACTTGTGAGACAAAATACCATCCCTACCCAAAAGAAGGAACTGTGGAGTTTAAATGAAGACCAAAGCTTATTATCTTTGATTTTTAAAAGTTATTTATTATACAAGTTTGTTAACTCTAGTGCTTTCCTTCTTCCTTTCGTATCTGATTCTCCTTTCACAACTTGTTCCATTTTTATCTATGTTTAGTAAAATTGCAATTGTAGAGCCTATATCAGATTGTTTTCTGTCAGGGGAGAGAAGGGAGGGAAGAAGAAAAATTACAAAATTCAAAATCTTGTAAAAGAAAAGATTGGTTAAAGCTACCATTGTGTATAGAAGGAAAAACAGACAAAATATTCATCTAAAAATAAATTTTTTTAAAGGAGTGGGCAGCTTTCAGAAATCTGGTGTATATAACTGCATTTAGTCATCTGGGTCAGAATACTTGCAAACATCAAAACTAGTTAAATGAAAATGGAGAAATATAGAAGCTGCTAAATGAAAACTGAGAATTCCATAGGATTTATCAACAGGACTGTTCATCCATTTCTAAAAAGACAACATTTAATTGCATCAAAAGTAAAGTATAAGTGAAGCTTAGAGAGATGTAGGATTCTTCATTAAGTAAGAATGCAGATGAAATTCAGTTTTATGCAGATAGTAACTAACCAAAGTTGTTTTATGATGCCCTGAAGGTTATTAATAGGCCAAAGACCTATGGTACATCTCAACTACTCAGTGTTGCTGGATCCACATTGATTAACAATAGGGACATGATTCTAGAGAGAGGGACTGTTTGTCTTGGAAGGGAGATTTCCAAGTAATTTATGTTGCCTACAATAACTTTAAAGAAATGTTGATGATTTATGTGGGCTTATTTTATATCCTTCTATTTTGCTGAAGTTAATTGTTTCGAGTAGTTTTTAAGATGATTTTTCAGGGTTTTCTAAGTATACCATCATGTTACTGGCAGAGTGAAAGTTTCACTTCTTCATTGCCAATTCTTTTTTTTTTTAGTTTTTGCAAGGCAATGGAGTTAAGTGACTTGCCCAAGGCCACACAGCTAGGTAATTATTAAGTGTCTGAGGCCAGCTTTGAACTCAGGTATTCCTGACTCCAGGGCCAGTGCTCTATCCACTGCGCCACCTAGCTGCCCCTTCATTGCCAATTCTAATTCCTTCAATTTCTTTTTCTTCTCTCATTGCAAAAGCTAAGGTTTCTAATAATATAATGAATAAGTAGTGATGATAATTGTCATCCTTGTTGCTCCCTATATCTTTTTGGAAATGTTCCTGGTTTATCCTCATTATCTAAAATGGTTTTATATAGATATTGCTTATTATTTTAAGGGAAACTTCATTTATTCTTATACTCTCTAATATTTTTAATAGGAATGGATGTATTTTTTCAAAGGTTTTTCCAACATCTATTGAGATAATCATAGATTTCTTTGGGTTTATACTCCTCCCCTCAAGTATACTTCTTCCAATTGGAGCCAAAGCATCAAGATAAGCAAACTATTTTCATGATGCATTCATATCCAGTCCCTCTATACAGTACTATGCCAACCATAACCCTACTGCCACCCCCAACCAATATATCAGGTATATTCTCTCTCATTGCCCTTTAACACCCTGACTATTGTATTTAAACCCTCCTTAACTAAAGCATGGATGAAGATAAGATCATTTCCTAAACTTTTATGCCCAACCATTCTAAATAGGTTCCCAACCTCTGAACCTTTGGTACTACTAAGTGACTAGTGAAATCAAGTCACATTTGATTTAATTAAGTAGAGAACCTCAAAATATTCTAAGTACTGAGAAACCCTGAAGGTCTCTCTTAAAATCTTTGCAATTGATTGTAAAGTATGGAAGATACTGGCACAGGATTAACCACCATAAGATGCCCTCATCAGAGAAAGTGCTGAGCTCTATGAGCACAGCAGAATTAAAGTAGTTCAAAGGAAACTTGAGACACATAAGTTTAGAGTAAACACCCCAATTGTTAACCTGGACTTTTTGTGCCCAACATATAGTATAGCATTCTAAGCTTCTATTGGTCTGAACTGTCTGATACACTGTAATTTGTCTGAGTGATGTAATTTTCTTCTTTGATAGAAACACAAGAACCAAATACAATCTCTTCAACTGTATTCAATCCTTTAACTGTCCTAAGAAATGTACGATTCTCAAGAGTTATAAGTGTTATCTTTCCTTGCAGGGTTATATGTAATTTAATATTTTTGACTAACATTTGGTTTTTCTTCCCCACTTTCTATTTACTTTTTCATGCATGTCTTGAGTCTTTTATTTGAAGATCAAATTCTCGGTTCCATTCTGGTCTTTTTGATCAGGTAATTTTGAAAGTCATCTGGTTCATTGAATATTCATCTTTTTTCCCTGACAAAGTATGCTCAGTTTTGGAGAGTAGTAAATTCTTGGTTGTAATACAAGATTCTTTGCCCTCTGAAATATCATATTCTAGGTCTTCCAATTCTTTAATGTTGAAGTTGCTAAATTCTGTATAATTCTGATTGTGCTTCCTTTATTTTTAAATTGTTTCCTTTTGGTTGCTTATACTTTTTCCTCCTGTATTTGAGAACTCTGGAATTTGACTGTGATTGTCCTTGGACTTTTTTTTATCCTGAGGCCTCTTTTAGAGGTATTTTATGTATTCTTTCAATGATTATTATGTCTTCTTCATCTAGTATATTGGGACAGTTTTCCCTGATTACTTCTGTTAACCATAATTTCCTTTTGGCTAAAACAAAACAACAAAGTTAGTTTTATAAGTGAAGTTTAATTCTCTAGGATCTTACCACAACCCATGGTGGTTAGCTTCCTTATAAATGCCAACAACAGAAAATGTGGGGGACAATTTATACAGAATGAACACAGAATCATAAAACTTTTAGCAGTTAACCAATCAGGTTATACATTTGTTTGTCATTAATTACTTTGATGATTGTCTAATCCATTCAGAGGTCTGTTTCTGTGTTAAACTGACAAGATTAGATTTTCTCCAAGATTACTGTCTCTTCTTTTCAAAGTATTAACTAGAAGAGTTTACTGTCTTCCCATGATGACTCCATCTAATATACAATTTGAAAGCCATTCTTTGAGATGTACATTTGAAAAGGTCTATACAGACAAAACCTTATCATTTAGATCCATCAAAAGGACAGACCCTGTAGTGGTGGGGGGAGGGGTGGAATGGCAGAGATAAGCATCCAGAAACCTACAGTGAGTGAAAAAAACATTTTTTTTTTTAAATCAGAACTGTTGAGATCAAGAATTGTTAATAAACTATTAAAGGATATTAGATTAGACACTTCCTGAAAGATATTTTCCAAAGTCTTTTTTTGATCTAGGCTTAGTGGTAGACCAATATGCCCCTGAAAATCAACTACCCAGATGGACTTTCAATGAAATAGGAATTTCAAATGTTCCTGTTGAAATGGCCAGAACTGAATAGAAAGTATGATCTTCAAGTACAGGACTCAGGTGAAGCATAGAGAGAGTGGACAAGAGGATAAATTAGGAGGGATTGATGATGAGCTGTGTTTATTCCTTCATGGGAAGATAATACTGATAATACTCATTTGAATCTTCTCATTTACTGGAGCAGTTAAGGCACTTTTATAGATGAGGCACAGGAGGGAGCTGAATTTGAAGGTAAAAGATATTTTTATAAATGGAGTCCATGGGTGAAAAGAAAATGTACTGGGAGAAAGTGAAAGGATATGTAAAATGGACTAAGATATTTCATGTGATAAGAGTCAAGAAATAGCTTTTGCAGTGGTATGGAAGGGGAGAAGGAGAGGCAGAATGAAAGAGTTTTCATTCTCATCAGAAAGGGCATAGAAATATAGAAGAAAAAGGAGAGAAAGAGGAAGGGGAAAAGGGGACAGGGGGAGGGGAGGAAACATGTAGGTTATAGAGGAAAGGGTAGATCATGCGAGAGGAGAGCCAGATACAACACATTTTCTTTTTTTACTTTTTGCAAGGTGGTGGGATTGGGTGGCCTGTCCGGACCAGGGTCCTGAGTGGTTGCTGTATCTCTGGGGTAGGATGTAGGCTTGGGGCCTCCTGGCCCCAGGGCTGGTGCTCTGTCTGCTCTGTCTACTGCACCACTCAGCTACCCCCACAGCACACTTTTGAAGAGGGACACAGTGGGAAGTGATGCAGAGAAACAGAGTGATAAGTTGGAGACAAACTTTGTAAATCTTTTGTTTGCATTGTTAAAGGGGATTTTCCTTCTTCTTTTATCAACTAATTTAGACCTCACCAGAGGGCTTGACCTTCTACTGGATTTGGATTGGATAGTCTTCTGGTGGAGCAACCAGGGAGCACAGGTGCTGGAAACACCCAAGACCACCCAAAAAGGACCACTCCCCAAAAGGCAAAAATCTCCAATGTGGGACCTGGGTCACTCCCAGGTCACCACCCCTCCCATAGACTCTGAGGGAGAATTTCAGGAAATCAAGGAAAGGGCTCTGTCTCTTTTTGACTTCCCAGACTCCTGCTTGAAAACCCTGGTCAGCTGGCCTGACCAATACAATCAGCAATCCACATGATCTACTCTTTAAACTCTTCTTAACTTTTCTATCACCTTTCTTATGTGTTGTTGTTGTAACTTCTTTGAATAAATCTCTATCTTCTTTCCAAAACCTGCATTCCTAAGTCTGTCGTAATTCATCATAGGGCAGTTATCGAACTCAAGAAAATACCATCAGCTAAAAAAGGAGAGAAAAAATATAATAAATGGTAGTGGGGAGGAATGGATGAAGGGAATTAAAATCAACAACAGCAACTGGAAAAATAAGGAAGTAACTTCTCAGATGGACTTATGATAAAGAATGTGATCCACCCCAAAGACACACCTGATGGTATCTGAACACATTTATGTGTTGCTTTTAGGTCTGTCCAGTACTTTACACACTTTATTCAGTTGACATTAATTTTTTAATTGACCTTAATTTAACACATTTATGAACTTGATAAGTTTGAAGTATTATGAATATAAAAATGAAATTATCCCTGCTAATAATTTTATGCCCTGATTATTATAATAATCTTCTGGTTGATTTCCTATTTCAAGTATCTTCACACTCCAAGACAATATCCTCAATTGTCTCAACTGTCAAAACTATTTTCTTCAAGCACTAGTTTGACCATGTCAGATCCTTTGCTCAAAAATTTCTAGTATCTCTCTATTCATGCCAGGAGCAAATATAAAATCTATTGTTTGTCTTTTCTCTCCACTTACTCTCTGACTCCTTCCATATCCAGAATTCTTACATTTTATTACCCTCCATAATCTCTTTCCTATGGTTTCTTGAATTATCATTGATCTTAGTCAGGTAATCTATACACATTAAACATTAAAAAAAATCTCCACTGAATCTTAGTGATAGGGCAACTCAAAGTGTTAGGGTGAGATGACTTCTTTTAGGATGTGTTTAGTGTATAATTTAATAGTGTATTGATTTAATTATAAATAGAAGAGTAAGAAACACTCAGTGCAAACATTTCACATAAGAAACTGGAATTATTTTCTCATATTTTTTATTCTTAGAATGTATTGCTGCTAAAGATAATTTCAGTACCTCAATAATATTTCCAGGAGATAATATTTAAAAAGAGATAAATGTGTTGGAAAGAGAGACAAATTATCTACATTGTCACATGGTGGTAAAGTAAAGAAAGATAAGAATGGAGTAGATAGGAGAGATCTGATATGTCCTCAAAATCAGTTTCCTAGAGGAACTCATCAATGGGAAGATATGTTTACAAAGTGGAAGAATCTTCCAACAGGAGAAATTAACAAAAGTATAGCTCTGAAAGTCAAAAATTCAGGAGCTGTGAAGTAGAATCCAGGATCTTAAATTCATAAATCTCAAAATCAGTACTCAAAGATGAATCTATGAATCTCAAGTTGATCCAATACAGAAATTATTGCCAAACCCCTAATTTCATCTATTTCTGGGAAAACTATCACTTCCTCCATGTCATCTAAACCTAAAGTTAAGTCTCTGGCAGAAGTAGAAGGTGATATTTCTGGTATTTCACAGACGAAGGTCAATCAATTCATGAAAAAAGATTATAACTATTAAATAAAATCAGTTTAAATGAAAATGAATTGTCTTCCAAAGAACACTGAGAGAGAATAATAAAATGAAATGTGGCAGAAATAAAATTATCTTGATGAGTTGTGTGCTGAAATTATTATCAGGAGCATCTCCTTACTCAGCACTAATCTTACACATGGTTTCTATGAGAGGAATCCAAAAAAAAGTGACAAATATATCTTTGCTGTTTTGAAGAATGACAAAATTATTTCTCTTCACCTGAGCAGTCTTGAGGACCAATTGTTCTAAAAATCAACAAAAAAATCTATCAAGTGCCTGCTATGTGCCAGACAGTTGTCTAATCAAGGAGTATTCATATAAAAGTGAACCAGTCTCTACTTACATAGAACTTAAATTCTATTGGGGGAAGGGCAAGATGACCATATATTATGCAAGTATATAGAAAATATATACAAAAAGAATAAAAAATAGTTTGTGGGGGGGTATAAAACTAACAACAAGGAGGAATAGAAAAGTCTTTGTGTTCAGAATAGAAACTTAAAAAAAGAATCAGGAGACTATAGTTCTAAACTAAACTAAGGTACTTTCTAATAATGGGACCTCTTTAAAATCTCTGAGTATCAATTTCTTCATTTATATAGTGAAAATATATCATAATACTTGCATTTCCCAACTTGAAATTTTGTTGCAAAGAGTGTGCTTCTCAAGCATTTAAAGCACCATAAGGAGATAAGCTATAATGAAATCCAAAATATGTCTAGGAATCAAGAGATTTGGATTTTTATCCTACCTCCCTCTCCTTCAATGCATGTGTCCATGAGGAAAATAAAATAATTTTCATGCCTCAGTTTCCTCTCCTTTAAATTGTCACAAATTCTATCATACTTTCTACAAGGATCAAAGACCATCTCATTAAAAAAAAAACACTTTTCAAAAGAAAGCATTATCAAATTAAATATTATTGGTATTCTATTCAACAAATACTTATAAAGTGTTATAATTAATTCTTTCCAGAGACTGAAGAGGCAGAGGAGAAAAGGTTCTAGTTTAGAACTTTTTAGTAATTTGGGATATCTTTTTTCTCTGCAAAAATTCCTTTGTGAAACTAATTATTGTTAAATGATAATTATAATGATATCTTCCTCTGACTCTCAGATCTGTCTTCTGCTCTAGTTTCTGCTTCTAATTACATTGTAGGAAGGTGTTTTGAGTTGTAAAAGGTTTGACCTGACAGTCAAGAAAGTTGTTAGAAATATTTTCCCGAGTTCAAAATGTCCAAGGGGTGCTTCCTTCAGTTACATACTACAGAAAAGAATTGTGAATTGTGTTTTGTCTTCTATACCTAGTTTTAAATTTTAATTTTTATCATAGTTATACTTAGTAAAACAAAACTAAACATAGAATTGGTTAGAAATAGGTTTTTGCCCAAAATAATTATCAATTATATTAAAATGATACCGAAATTCTAGTGAATGTAATCAGATGATTATCTGATATTGGGGTCCTAATCATTAGAGATGGATATTGAAGGAATATGTCAGATGAGCCATAATAGTAACAATTATCCAGTTATTTAGCAGATTTTCTAAATTCCTGAAGAAATAATGTAACTATTATGTGAACATCAGATATTCCAGCAAAGTCTGGGTTGAGAATGTGAGCCTAGAGCTTATAAAAATGGCCCACATGGTACATTTTCTGAGATAAACCTTGGCTCTATCATATAAGTGGGGACCTACTGAAAAGACAATTTGCATGGAAGATCCTGCTATTTTCATTGATTTGGGA
This sequence comes from Macrotis lagotis, assembly GCF_037893015.1. Lineage (NCBI taxonomy): Eukaryota > Metazoa > Chordata > Mammalia > Peramelemorphia > Peramelidae > Macrotis > Macrotis lagotis. The sequence goes on from NC_133666.1 coordinate 575,378,088, forward strand.
AGTAATTATGTTATAATTTATTTTACTTGAAAGTAATAACAAAAAGTTTTGTTTTATATATATAGAGAGAGATAGATATAGATATAGATATAGATGATATAGATATGGATATGGATATGGATATGGATATGGATATATATATATGAATGATGTTATCTATAAATTTACTCAAAGCAGTTGGTTCCCAATTCATATATCTCTTTTGTTTTGATTTGGTTTTTGCTTTTGAACAGACTTGAATTACTTCCTTTATTATCAGATTCTCAAGAATTATAGGCTGTTTTTATAGAAATTGTGTTATAAATTATATTATATTTCATATATTCATACATATTTTCTATAATGTAATCTACAATTTTATTATAATGTTTTTCCTTGGCTTAGAAAACGCAAGTAATCAGTCCTATGTACTTAATTCTAATAGGATAAAGTAATTTAGAGTGATTTTTATAATAATATTTTATCTTTTTACCCCTTTATTCTAAGCTTCAAAATAATTTTATTTTTGGCTGACGTTTGTGTAGACATTTGAAGTTTTTAAATTGTTGCACATCTTCTATCCTCTTTGAATCTTACATCAATCCTAGGTGTTTTGAAAAAACAGTAGGCTAAAATATAAATGATGTGTATAATCTAACTTTCCCTCTCTTTAGGGACAGAATATGAATAATATTGAAAAAATCTGCTTTTCATTTTAGTCAACCTGAAGAGAAATTATTGTAGTTGTCTTTTTTATGTATTTGGTTGATTTACATGTTTCTTCAACTATGATTTTAAATTGTTTAACATACAACATAAAATTCCTAAAATATAATATACTATGTGCTTATATGCAGTATTTTAATATATCTGCTTAAAAGATAAAAAAAAATTCCAGTTCATTGCATTAAAAAGTCATTCTTTTATCCTACTTTTCCTTTTGACATATTTTCCTTGGCATAGACTCTTGAGCCTAAGAAGAAAATGAGCTATTTTTTATGGAAAATACAGCTTCAGAGAAAGCAAAAAAAATTACCACTTGTGTTCCAAAAATGCTTGAGATATTTGTATCAAATGACTACCCTGTAACCAAGCTGACTGATATTCAGAAGATGAATATTTTGACACTGTCTGTTATTTTACATTTCTATTTCTTTCAGTCTTTGAATTTTCCATGTTCTGTTAAATGGTGAATGATTCTACATCACCTTCTTTTACAACCTATCATCTATTATTTATGCCTTAGGGAAATAACCAGCAAACAAAATATCTTTATCTCCCTGCCCAATATTCAGAGATAAGTGTTTAGAGAAAAGAACAAGGAGAACTCTGGGCTTGTTTGAAAGGTACAGAATTTTAATATGCTTCTGAGTGCTGCTTTTTGTTGCTCTTCTACAAGTAAACAAGAAAAGATAAGCAGATGAAAGACTATTACTAGGGATAGCCTCTGGGAAGAGTTTGAATAATTCAAGTAGACCTGGGTTTGGTTGAGGTCTAGTGTAACATTCTCAGGTTCATGGAGGCCCATTGCTATAAGAGTTTAATTTTTCATTAAAATTGATTGAACTTCACCATCCTCCTCACAGAAGTGATAAGTTCATCCATTTGCACCTTCGCAATAATTGCAAAACTATAGAAGGTATTTAAAAATTAAATTAAAAATATTAATCTGAACTTTATGAAGTACAAATGTTATCTGTAATAATCCTGATGAGCCATTAATTTTAATGGTCCACTAAGATTAACCATAACATTTTAGCAAAGTTTTAATAATCAGGAAGCTTTTTTTTATCTTTATGTTGAGTCCAAATCTATCATTAAATTCCTCATCCCTGCATCTTAAGTTAAGCATCAAAATCTTATCCCATGTGTATATATATATATATATATATATATATATATATATATATATATATATATGACTTCTTCAGTATCTGCAGATTACTCATGCTCAGTCTTTTCTTCTCCAGGCTCACCATGCCTGTTGCCATGAACAAATCCAAATGTAGCAAAATAAATATAAATTTTAATAGATAGTGTTATATCTAGAGTCAGAAAAACCTTTATTCAAATCCAATGTCAGAAATTTCCTAGCTAAGTGACTCTGAACAAGTTACTTAACTTCTGTCTGACTCAGGTTCCTCACCTGTTAAAGGATAATAATAATAATAATAATAATACCACCTACCTTCTAAATTGTGAAAAAGATGAAATTTAAAAACCTTTCGAAAGTGCTATGTGAATCTTAAAGCATAATGTAAATGCTAGTTATTATTATTATTATTATTCCAACGTGGTGTTTCTTTGGATATTTCTAGTTTTGGCTGTAACCATATAAAATGCTATATCAATAATTAGACAAAATTTTGACAAGGGAAGAATATAGTGGAATTGTCACTTCAATGAATATAAATATATTTATATTCAAGGAACTTAAAAGCAAATTAGGTCTCCTCACTTCCAATCATGTTATTGACTCATATGTAACTGATGATGATGATGATGATGATCTTTGTCCTTGGTTCTCAATGAAGACCATGATATCAGGAAAGGGATGCTATGATAACCACATGATTTGGATTTGAGTAAGAGGTTGCTTTTCTAAGTCACCAGCCTTACTTTCTTTTCCACAGTCATCTGAATCCATTGGTCAGATATGAATCAGAAGGACTGGAGATGGCACTGGATGGGAAGCAATCAGAGTTAACTGACTTGCTCAATGACATACAGTTAGTAAATGTCAGTGTCAGAGGTCATATTTATACTCCAATCCTCCTGACTCTAAAGTCAATGCTCTATCCCCTACCCCAACTAACTGCTATTCATATAGAATAGCAGCACACTAGAATTCCTATCTTTGCAGCAACTGCTTGAACAGTATCACCACATCACATTTAAGAATATCTTGCTTTATATTTTAGGAATTTTAAGATACATCTTAATTTCAGTTTGAATTACTACTTGAAAAAATAAGTCAACTAAATAAAAAAGACAACCACAAAAAAGAATTTTCTCTTCAAATTGAGTCACATTGTAGTTCTATAAAATGATTGGTATGGTATTAAATAGGAGAGTCAAGTAGAAAGATTTTCATGGTTTCCAATTTAGTATTTAAGTGAGGGGCTTTTAATTTGTTGGATTTTTTTTTTAGTTTTCAAAAACTTGGTTGAATCTAATTAATTGATTTGTTCTTTTTCCCTTTTGTTGATGTGCTCATGTAGAGATAGAAATTTTTCACTAAGTACAGGTTTGGCCGCAGCCCACAAATTTTGGTATGTTTTTATTCACTTTATTTTAGTTGCTGTCATTCATTTTAATGAAATCACTGAGTATTTCTATGATTTCTTTTCTGATCTCATTCTCTAGGATAAGATTATTTAGTTTCCAACTGATTTAATCAGTACTTCCGTGGTCCTTTATTGAATGAAATTCTTATTGCATTATGGTCTTAAAAGAATGCAGCTAATATTTTTTTGTTTTCTGTATTTGGTTGTGAAGTTCTTATTCCCTGATACATGGTAAGCTTTTGTGAATGTGCAATTTAAGCCTAAATAAAAAAGGAATAGACCTTTTCCTTTCTTCTCAGTTTTATTCAGAAGTCTATTATTTCTAACTTTTCTAAAATTCTGTCTCCTTGACTGATTTATTTTATATTTAAGATTTATCTAACTCTCAGAAGGGAATGTTGAGGGTTGCCCCCATTATAATCTTACTGTCTATTCCCTCCTTCAATTCATTTAACATTTTCGTTAAGAATATAGATGCTATGTCATTTGTTACATATATGTTTAGCATTGATATAACTTCATCTAAAGTGTGTCTTAGCATTATGTAGTTTCCCCTTATATCTTTTAGAGTTCAGTCTATTGCTAACTCTAACATTTTTTAAAAATATATTTTTTTAAATTTATTTTTGTTTTTGCAAGGCAATGGGATTAAGTGGCTTGCCCAAGGTCACACAGCTAGGTAATTATTAAGTGACTGAGGTCAGATTTGAACTCAGGTACTCCTAACTCCAGGGCTGGTGCTCTATCCACTGCACCATCTAGCTGCCCCTTTTTAAATATTTCTGACAAAGGTTAAGAAGTCCTACTTCAGCCTATTATTTTAACTCTTGGATATCTGTCTATTTTAAGTATTTTTCTTATAAACAGTTTATTGCTGGATTCTGGTTTCCAATCCATTCTATTTGCTTCTGTTTTATGAGTGAGATAATCCCATTATCAATTTCCTATTTTCTTCTTTTTATCCTCTCTCTCTCAAATTAATTTTTAAGTTATCTCTCCTAGAGAGAGAGAGAGATTCCAGGTTTGTTGTTTTTCTAGTGATATATTACACTTTCTTCTATTTGTTCACCCTTTTGACTTTGTTTTATTGTTTCTTGATATGGAGTCACTAGCATCCACATTCAAAATTCTAATTTGTATGTAATTGTTTTCTTCAGTGAGCTTTTGTACCTCTTTTTTTTTTCCATTTGGCCAATTCTTTTGTTAAAGTGGTTTGTTTTCATTAGTTAATTTTTGAATGATTTTTTTTTCACATGGTCTAGTTTACTTTTATAAAGAATTATTTTCTTCAGTCAAGTTTGGCCCAATTTTTTTTTCTGTTTACCAATTCTGTTATTTAAGGTAACTTTTTTTTTCATTATTTTGTGCCTCTTTTACCAAGTGTTAATTGCCCTTTCTTAATCGTCTTCCCTTGCTCTCATTTCTTTACCTAATTTTTCTTCTACCATTTGATATTGAAAATAAGCTTTTTAGTTCTGCTAGAAATTTTCTTGGGCTTGTGTCCAATTTACAAATTTCTTCAGGATTTGCTTTTAGAAGTTTTGACTTCATTGTCTTCTTTTGAGTTTGTTATGAACTTCCCTCTTACCATGATAGACTTTTATGGCCAAAAATGGCCATAAAAATCTATCATGGTAAGAGGGAAGTGCACTTGTAATTTTCCTTACATGCTTTTCAATGTTAGTTCACAAATTTGGAAACTTTTGCTGCTTACAAAGTGTGTAAATTGGAAAGAAGTGTGGTCACTGATCTCCTGATCTCCTGGCCTTTTCTCAGTAAGAATCCCTGCTCTTTTAAGGTTATAGTCAATACTGCTTCTCAGTTTTCATGCTTCCTTTGCCCCAGCAAACGTTCCTCAGCACCCTAGAACTGTGACCTAGATTTGTGTCAATGGAACTAACAAACAGATTCTGATTCTATGTCCAGTGTCCCTGCAATCTTTCTGGCAAGTCTTATTACCATCTCAGGCTTGAGAACTCCAAAAGTTGGTGCTGTTTCTGTTGCTAGCAATTGGTTTTACCATTGGTGTTGCAGCATAAAAGATAAAAGGGTAAAAAGGGATAAAAGATAAAACTAGGAAGTGTTACAAGAACCAAAATAGTAGCAGGAAGAGAGCTAATATGAAGCATTGAGAAAAGGGACTGAGATAGAATAGGCAAATGTCATGAAAAAAATGAAGGAACTGAAAGAAAAATTTACTCATTAGACCTGAATCAATTTCCATAAAAAAAATGTCTAGTCTGATAGTCAGGTCTTGCCCATTATAAATTTACATTTACTTTCCATTGATACCTTGACATTAAAGGAAAGATATTTGAAGGTAAAGCAGATATTAGTAATCCAGTGTTTAGTCTTCTCATGCCTAGGATGATGTTTAAAATATTAGTTCTTCCTGCATTTACTTTTCAAAGAGAAGGTGACCTAAGCCTTTATCCTTTTTTACATATTTCAGGAGGGAAATACTTTTTTTGATGAGTGCTTGTTTATATTATACAAATACTTGTCTATTTTTCCCCCAATCTTATTTAAATTGATTTATGTAATGGTCAAGGAGGAAAATTGACTTGCTTGAATGTGGACAATTCTAGTCTTCCTCTTTGCTTTTCTTTCAAAGTCCAAATACGCACTTACTTAATACAATAATTATCTTTTGTGTCCATTATCAGATTATTCAAAGAGTTTCTTAGTTTGGTTCTTAAACACGGATGGTTGACTCCATCTCACTTTCCATGTATCAACAACCAGGAAAATGAACAAGGGAAAATGATATTTATGTTTCAAAACAAAAAAAAAAAAGGCTACTTCAAGAAAGACAGAAGAATTCATCATGTTCTACATATACTTCCCAATGATCAAGTTCTGAGTCAAGATAAATTATTCTGGAAATATCTTCCACTGGCTTTGGTTGAAATTTAACCACATTCAATTCTCAGGAATACTTCTTGTGAATGAACTCAGCTTATCCTTTTAATAGGATAGAGTTCTCTAAAGAGAAATTTGAGATAATAGAGGATTCAATCCAGAAACAATGAATTAAACACAAGAGATAAAGAGAAAAATATAGATAGTTTGGACACTGATTCATATTAATATATTAATATTAAATTAACATTAAAACTTAAAATTACACTAAGATTTTTGAAACACTGTGTTTGAATAATGTGGAGTAGTGGTGGTGCACATGGTAAAAAGAAAACTAACTTTACACCATCATAGACAATGAATACTAAGTAAGGCATTTTTACTATTAGAGCTTAAAAGAAAGGATTATGAGAGGAATAGACCTAAAGTTGCTCAAATGCATTTAAATTACAGTAAAATGAATGTAATAGTCATTCATTCAGACCTAAGAATGGACACAGAGTTCTTCTGGCCACCTCTTGCTTGAATTCTAACAATATTCAAAGATTCTCTTTTATTAATTTTTGACACCTAATAATTCTGAAATTTTCTTTAATAAATACCTTGTTTTTTATTTAGCAATGTAAAAACTTGCCATATCTTGACTCATGTCAATGATTCAGTCATATTTCTTTCACCACATATTAACCTTGGTTAATGGAGAAATGACAACTATAGGGAACAAAAATGAATAGAAAATGGAAGCCTTAAAGAAAATAATACTTCCCAGAACAACCTGATCAATTAACCATTCACAGTCTCATTTAATCTTATGATTTAAAAGAATTTTCTGTGAATTTTTGATAGTAACACTATGAGGAAAATGAAAGTTTTAAGTAATTTAAGTAGTCAGCTTCCAGATGAGTGAAATTGAGGAATCTAACTGCTATGAACCCTGATTTTCATAACCCGCATCTTCCCAAGCATTGGTGCTAGCAGCATCTGGGATTCCCAGGGTATAGAAGAAAAAAAAAAGCAGACATTCTTTTAAAAGTGACTTAGAAGTTCAAATGGTAGATACTTTCTGCATATTTGCAAAGCAGGTCTTTTTAAAAATATACTTACTAATAACAAATCTCTTAGGAGAATACTTTTGTGTTTTTTTTTTATATGTGTGTTTGTACTTGTTCTAAGGTCAGAACTTGTATAACTCCCACAGTCTTCAAGGAAATGATTCAACAGACTCTTTAAGCACTTAACTGTTCTACAAAAACAAACTTTTTAATGGATGAAGTTCCAAGGTGATGCTATGCAGGTGATGCTATGCTATGCAACATCTCCTAAGAAACTGATTATAATCATTCTTTTTTTTTTATTCCTCATAAAAAGCCAACTTTGAAAATGTAGTTCTTTTCTACTATGGGAAAAGGCAGAGTTCATTAAGATGCCACTTTTCTGGATTTTAAATTAGATGATGGTCACAAAAATTAAGTAAATACATTTCTCCATAAATTGACATTGTAATAATTCTCCAGGATAAGAGGATTTGGATTGGGTTGAAATGAGGAATAATATTTTCTGAAGAGACTCAAAATTCTATTAAATCATAACAAAATTTACAAATATCAAAGGACTTTCACTGCAATAGCCAAGGACATAATACAATATTCATAGAGATATATGATACATATATACTCATACATATATGAACTATCTTCCTATATTGTTTTATAATTCTATATAGCATATTTATTCATACTATCATGTCACATATAACTTATATATACATACATAAATATATATGCACACATTTTTCAGATAAGAAATCTGAGACTCTCAAAGATTTAGTCAATTTCCCATGTTTACATGGATACATAATAATAGAATCAATATGTAAGTCAGAATTCAGTAGGGGGTTTTGTTTTTATTACTTTATTATTTATTTTTAACATTTTTCTTTTAAAACTATGAATTTCAAAATCTTTCTCCCTCCAACACCTCCCCAATCCACTGAGAAGGCAAACGCTGGCATGTGAATTATATGTGTGGAATAAGGTAAAACATTTATATATTATCAATATAGCATAATATAGCACTAAATGTATATTTCATGCATATGTATAATATAGTATTATATTATAACTAGAAAAAAAAGAAAATTAGGAAAGAATGAAGGAGTTGAAGGAAGGAAGGAAAGAAGGAAGGAAGCAAGGAAGGAAGAAGAAGAAAGGAAGAAAGGAGGGAGGGAAGGAATTGAAGGAAGGAAGGGAGGAAGAAAGAAAGAAAGGAAGGAAGGATGGGAGGGAATGGAGGGAGGAAGGGAGGGAGTAAGGTTTGAAGGGGAAGAAGGGAGAGGAGCAGGAGGAGGCAAGGAAGGAAAGGAAAAATGTTCTTTTTGGTAGATAGAATTTTTTTTTCTCATGTGTCCTCTGGAATTATTTTAGATCATTGTACTGTTCAGAGTAACTAAATCTTTCTCAGATGATCATCATTACAACGCTACTATTTCTACGTATAATGATCTCTTAGTTCTTTTCACTATACTTTGCATAGTTCATTTTATTGTTGCTTTTGTTGTTTTCTGAAACACCTTCCTAGTAACTTCTTGTACCACAATAATAAACCATCACAATCATATGAAGCAAGTTGTTTAGTTATTCCCAAATTGTTGAGCATTCTTTTGATTTTTTCAGTTTTTTTGCTACCAAAAAGAGCTGCTATAAATATTTTAGATATAATTATGTTTGTCCTTTGCTTTGATTCATCATTGGTATTGTAACTGTTTTTGAAAAAATCCAAACTTTTCTCCAGAATGTTCAGATCATGTCACAACTCCACTAAAATTTTATTGGTGCTTCTATTTTCCCTTATTCCCTGAAGCATTTGTCACTTAGATGTTTTGTATTTTCTTACTCTTATAGAGCATTTTGTTTCATATGACTATAGAAAACTTTGATTTTTTTTTCCTGAAAATTGTCTGCTTATCAATTTGAGAATGGCTGTTAATTTCACAAATTTGACACTGTTACCTATATATTTGAGAAATAAGACCTTTATCAGAAAAAACTGATTTATAATTTTTTAATATTTCATTGTTTATGGTACTTTTCAGTAAAAGATAATTTCTATAGTTATCTCATTTAATTAAGATTTATTTGGGGTCTTGGTTTTGTCTGTCACCACCACTGTCTTTTTTTTTAATCAGCTGAAGCATAATAAGGTCTTCTTTGAAACTTTTCAATTAATTATGTGTGTAGTTTCTTGTCCAAGGAACATTTTGTTGCATTCTGATTTCTAATTCATTCTTCTTTACTCTTCTGTTTTAAGAATGAGCTCATCCTATTTACAGTTATATTGATGATTACTAATTGTATATTTCCCTCAAAAGTCTATTTTTCTTCTGATCACTGTCTCTTATTCCCTTTCCTTCCCATTTCTCTATTTGAGAACATATATATTATTTCCCCTTTACACCAATTCCAATGAAAATGAGGGGCAAATATTATCTACCAGTCCCTCATTTTCTTCTCAGATATCCATTCTACTTGTGCCTTTATTTTTATCTTAGCAAATACTCCTTTTCCATCCTTACATTTTTTTTAAAAATCACTCCAACATAATTGGCTCATATTCATATCCTCTAGATATACAGACTCCTTTTAATTTCCCTAATAAAGATAAAGCTGTTAGAAGGTACATGTGTGATCTCCCCATATAGGAATTTAAACAATTTAGCTTGCTTGATTCCCTTATCATTACTCTTTCCTTTTATGCTTCTTTTGTTGTACTTTTATGTTTCTTTTAAATCTTGTCTTTGATGATGAATTTTTCTATTCTGCTCTGCTGTTTTCATCAGGAAGTCTTAAGAGTCTGCTGTTTTATTAAATTTCTATTTTTCTGCCCTGAGGAATTATATTCAATTTTGCTGGATAAGTTAATTTTGGCTGTAAAATTAACTTCTTTTCCTTCTGGAATATTGTGATGTGTGTGCTGTGCTTCTTTAATGTAGTAGTTGGTAAATCCTGTGTAATTCTGATTATGGCTCCACAATATTTGAATTTGAATTGAAACTTGCCTATAATATTCTTGGAGGTTTTCATTTCTGGATCTTATTTATAGGAGGTGATTGGTAGATACTTTCAATTTCTATGTTTACCTACAAGATCTAAGTTATCAGATCATTTTTTCCTTTATTATTGATAGAAATATGATTTTCTTTGATATTGGTTTTCAGGAAGTCAAATAATTATATTATCTCTTCTTTATTTATTTCAGTTCAATAATGATTTTTATACATTTTCTCCTCTTTTTTGAGGGGTGTTAAACAAGGATGCCCATTATCACCATTACTATTCAGTGTAGTTTTCAAAATATTAATTTTGGCAATGAAAGAAGGCAAAGAAATTAAAGGAATCAGAATTGGCAATGAGGAAGCAAAGTTTTCACTCTTTGCAGATGATATGATGGTATACTTAGAGAATCCAAGTAAATCATCTACAATAACCTTGAAACAATTAACAAATTTAGCAATGTAGCAAGATATAAAATAAACTCACATAAATCATGATCATTTCTATATATGAACAACATAACCCAAGAAGTACGAGATAGAAAGAGAAATTCCATTTAAGTTAACTGTAGACAACATTAAATACTTGGGAGTCTACCTCCCAAGACCTAGAAACTGTGGGAACACAATTATAAAATACTTCTCACCCAAATAGCTCTAAATAATTGGAAAAATGACAATTGCTCATGGTTAGGTAGAACTAGTATAATTAAAATGACAATTTACTCAAATTAAATTACTTATTCAGGATCATACCAAACTACCAAATAATTATTTTACAAACTAGTAAAAAGAGTAATAAAATTCATCTGGAGCAACAAAAGGTCAAGAATAACAATGGAAATGATGAAAAAAATGTAAAGGAAGGTGGCCTAGCACTACCAGATCTAAAACTATACTATAAAACAGTAGTCATCAAAACTGCCTGGTATTGGTTAAGAAATAGAATAATGGATCACTGGATTAAGATAGGTTCAAAAGAAACAATAGTAAATGACTGCAATGTTCTACTGATGGACAAACCCCAAAACATTAGCTTCTGGGATAAGAAATCACTATTTGACAAAACTGTTGGGAAAAATGGAAAATAACATATCAATAACTAGGCATAGATGTACATTCCACACCCTATACCAAAATAAGGGCAAAATGGGTACAGGATTTAGACATAAAGGGAGAAACCATAGATACATACACTAATAGACCAAGAAATACTCTATGTGATCTATGGAAAGGGGACAAATTTATGACCAAACAAGAAATAGAGCATACTATAAACTGCAAAATGAATAATTTTGACTATATTAAATTAAAAATGTTTTGCAGTAATAAAATCAGAGCTGCCAATATCAGATGGAAAGCATAAAACTGGAGAACAATTTTCACAATTGAGAGTTCTAATAAAACTTTCATTTCTACAATATGTAGAGAACTACATCAAATTTATAAGATGGCAATTCATTTTCCAATTGATAAATGGTCAAAGGATATAAACAGTTTTCAAATGGAGAAATTAACGCTATATATAATCAGATGAAAAATGCTTCAATTTATTATTAATTAGAGAAATACAAATTAAAGCAACAATGAGATATTACCTCACACCTATCAGATTGGCTAAGATGACAAAAATGGAAAATGATAAATGTTGGAGAAGTTGTTGGAGGATTGGAACATTAATGCATTGCTGACAGAGTTGTGAAATGATCCAACCATTCAGGAGAGCAATATGGAATTATGCCCAAAGAGAAATAAAATATTCAAACCCTTTGACTCAATAACTCCAATTCTAGGCCTATACCCAGAAGAAATAATAAAAAATGGGAAAAGTCCCATATGTTCCAAAAATTCATAGCAGCTTTTTTTGTGGTGTCAAAGAATTGGAAATTGACAGGGGAATGGTTAAATAAGTTATGGACATGAATATCATGGAATATTATTGTTCTATAAGAAATAATAAATAGTTGTACTCTAGAGAATCATGGAAGGAATTACATGGTCTGATGCTGAATGAAGGGAGCAGAACCAAGAGGACATTGTACACCTTAACAAAAACTTTATGAGATGACCAACCCTGATGGATGCAGCTGTTGTCAGCAGTTCAGAGAGCAAAGACAATCCTATTAGACCACTTATGGCAATGTTATCCCCATCCAGAAGGAAAAAATACAAAACAAAAAAAAAATAAAATAAAATCCTTCAGAATCTGAGGAACACTACATTCTTTTTTAAATCATTTTTACATTATTTATTTATACATTACTGAAATTCTTGATGTAAGAGTAAACGTAATCCCCCCTCCCCCCACAAAAATAAAAGATCTCATAGAAATAAAGTGAAAGAAAGAGAAAAAAAATTTGTGCTTCAGTCTGTGTTCAGATACAATCAGCTCTGTCTCTGGGGTAGAACACATTCTTTATCATAAGTCCATCAGAGAAGTTAATCCAAAATTTTTCCACAGTTGCTGTTGCTGATGGCAATTCACTCTATCCATTCCTCCCCATTGCCATTCATTATATTTTCTTTCTCCTTTCATCAAGCTGTTCTTCAAAAAATATGCTGTGGGTCATTCAAGAGGCACAGTTGACAAAGCATGTCTTTGAGGTCAGTAGGCCCCAGCCCACATCCCACCCCCAAACACCCAGCAATCACCCAGCCCCTGGTCCTGAATATGCCACCCAATCCCACCACCTTACAAAAAGTAAAAAAGAAAATGTGTTCTGATTATCCTCTCCCATGATTTCTCCCTCTCCTCCCCACCCCTCCCCATCTCCTTTTTCCTCCTTTTTCTTCTAGATTTCTATACTGTATTGAGTATATATGCTGTTTCCTCTCTGAGCAATTTCCAATAAGAATAAAGGTTTCCTGATTCCCCCTCACCTTCCACCCCTTCCATACCATTGCAAAAGCTTTCTTGAATCTTTTACATTAAACATCTTAGCCTATTCTACTTCTCCTCTCTTTCTCCCAGTACATTTCTTTTTCACTTATTAACTACATTTTTACAATATATTATACCTGCAAATTCAGTTCCCTCTTGTACCTTGTCTATAAAAGTTCCTGCTTCCTGCTACAATAAATGAGAATGTTCATATTAGTATTATTGGTATCATCTTCCCATGCAGGAATAGATGCAGCTCAAGATCATTAAATCCCTCATAATTTACCCTTCTCATCCACTCTTTCTATGCTTCACCTGAATCCTCTACTTGGAGATCAAACTTTCTGTTCAGCTCTGGCTGTTTTGACAGGAACATTTGAAATTCCCCTGTTTCACTGAAAGTCCATCTTTTCCCCTGGAAGAGGATGTTGAGTTTTGCTGGGTAGTTGATTCTTAGTTGCATTCCAAATTCTTTTGCCTTATGGAATATCATATTCCAAGTCCTACAAGCCCTTAATGTGGATAATGCTAAGTTCTGTGTAGTCCTGACTAGCTCCATGATATTTAAATTATTTCCTTCTGGATGCTTATAATATTTTTTCTTTGACTTGGTAGTTCTGGAACTTGGCTATGATATTTCTGGTGGGGTTAGGGATTTTTGGATCTCTTTCAGGAGGACATTGGTGGATTCTCTCAATTTCTATTTTGCCCTCTGTTTCTAGGATATCAGGGAAGTTTTCCTGTAGAATTTCTTTAAAAATGAAATCAAGGCTCTTTTCCTGATAATGACTTTCAGGTAGCCCAATAATTTTTAAATTGTCTTTCTGGATCTGTTTTCCAGATCAGTTATTTTTTCTGTGAGATATTTCACATTTTCTTCTACTTTTTCAATCTTTTGGTGTTAAAATATTGTCTTGATTCCTTGAAAATTCATTGGCTTCATGGCTTCCTTTAGCTCCATTCTATATTTGAAGAAATTGTTTTCCTCACAGAGCTTTTGTACCTCCTTTTCCATTTGGCCAATTGGGCTTTTTTTTAAGGTATTCTTCTCCTCATTAACTTTGTGGATTGTTTTATCCACTTTGCCTAAACTGTTTTTAAACATATTGTTTTGTTCAGCATTTGGGGGGATCTCCTTCACCAAACTACTGACTTGGCTTTCATATTTTTTTCTTATATCTCTATCATTTCTCTTCCCAATTTTTCCTCTACCATCCTTACTTGATTTTCAGAATTGTTTTTGAGCTCTGCCATAGCCTGAGCCCAAGTTCTACATTACTTGGAGTCTTTAGAGGCAGAAGCTCAGACTTTTTTCATCTTCTTAGTATGTGTATTGGTCCTCCATGGGACCAAAGTAATTGTCTATGGTCAGGTTCCTTTTTTCTGTTTACTGATTTCCCCAGTCTGTGCCTGGTTTGGAGGTGTTCCTGAGCTTTTGAGTATTATTGGGAAACCCCTGCAAGGACCTCAGTTCCTTCAATATCTTATGAGAGACTCTGACTGCTCTCCTGCCTGTGCTCTGGTCTGTAGATGATCACAAGCATTCCCCTCTGCCCTGGAGCTATGAGGAAGGCTCCTGTCATATGATAGTATGGGGGCCTAGCTTGTGACCAAGATTTGAACATGAACTAAGCACTAGAGTCCTGTCTCAGAAACAGAGGAAAAACCTGGACAGTCTCCCCCACCCCCTTTTCTTCTGTGGAATGAGTACTCTGGGAGCAGCTACCAGGTGGCTCCCTGCTGGGTGGCTCTGTGGACCTGCTTCTGTTTCCTGGAATGTGGGCTGTGCGAAGATCCATGCGAGGGGCTCTGCACTCTCCTTGCTTTGGCAGAGGTTTCTCTGCCGGCCTTCAAGTTGTACTTGGTGTTCCCTAGGTTGGCAGGTCAGGAAACTGCTTCTGCTGCCAGGCTCCCTGTAGACTGTTCCTGGAAAGCTGTGGTTCTTCTAGTCTGGCACATTGCTGCCCCCTCCAACCACAATCCTCCAGGTTAGCTTGGACTGGAGAATTGCCTCACTGGATCTTTCTGTGAGTTCTATCTTTCAAAAATTTAGTTACAGTCATAGTTTCAAGGTTTTTGAGATATTTTGGAGAGAGTTCCTAGGAAAGGCTGTTCTCCTGCTGCCATCTTGACTCCACCCCACCACATTCATTTTTTTTTACATATCTCTTATGTATTTCTTTCACTAAATCCTAATTCCTCATCTCAATATGGCTAACCTGTAAACACACTTAACACAAATGTGTAAGTACAGTATTAACTTGACTGTTTGATGCTGAGAGGAGAGGAGTGGAAAAGGAAGGTGGAAGGAAATTTTGTATCTTAGAAATATGCATAGGTATATGGATGAATATTAAAACAACTTTCATAACATGTATTTGAAAAAATAAAGCATCAATGAAAATAAAATAAAAAATAAAAGAATGAAAATATAGAAGAAAATGTAATATATCTCATTGGAAAAACAACTGACATGGAAAATGGATCCAGAAGAGATACAATTTAAGAATAATTGAGAGGGGCAGCTAGATGGCGTAGTGGATAAAGCACCAGCCCTGGAATCAGGAGTACCTGGGTTCAAATCCGGTCTCATACACTTAATAATTACCTAGCTGTGTGGCCTTGGGCAAGCCACTTAACCCCATTTGCCTTGCCAAAAAAAAAAAACAACAAGGCAAAAAAAAAAGAATAATTGAGCTACTTGTAAAGCCATGATCAAAAAAAAACTGAGACAATATTTTTCAACAAATGATCAAAGAAAAATGTACTGATATCGAAGAAACAAGATGAAATAGTCATTGAAAGAATCCCCTGATCACCTTCAGAAAGGGATCACAAAATTGAAACACAAAGGCATGTTGTAGCAAAATAGCAGAATTATCAGATCAAGGAGAAAATACTACCAGCAATCAGAAAGAAAAAAAAAATCAAATACAAATAAATCAATCAGGATTACAAAGTTTTTGGCACCTTAAACATTAAAGGATTGTAGAGCCTAGAAGATGATATTTCAAAGGGCAAGAAAGCTTGAATGACAACCAAGCATCAACTACCCTGTAACATTTAGCATATTCAAAGGGTGAAAGATGGACATTTCATAAAATTAGGATCTTTCAAACTTTCCTGATGAAAGAGTAGAACTGAATAGAAAATTTGAGCTTTAAACACAAGACTCAAGAAATACAAAAAAAAGTAAATAGGGGAAAGAAAAAATAACATTCAGAAAGATTTAATGTGTATATCCCTTCACCAGAAGATGACACTTGTAACTCTTGAGAGCTACATCTCTATGAAAAGCAGAGTATGTGGACAAAAATTGATTTTGATATGAAAATATAAAACAAGTTAAGACATGAAGCAAGGGATTATACTTGGAAAAATAGGAAAGGGGGAAGGAGAATATATTAAATTACTTTACATGAAGAAGTGAAAAAGACCTAATAAAATGGGGGGGGGGGATGTAGAGAGATTTGCTTGAATCTTAGATTCATTGTGTATGACTCAAAGATGCAATAACATATATATTCAGCTGGGTTTAGAAATTTATCTTACCTTTCAGGAAATTAGGGGAGTAAAGGAGAAAGAAAAGGAAAAGAAGGACAGATAAAAGGAAGGGCAAATTGAGTCAGGTGGTGGCCAAAACCAAAAGACTGGTAAGGAGGATTTGGATGAAAGAAGAAAGAAAAGCACAAACAAGGGAAAATAAGGTGTAGAGAAATACAGAATTAGGAATCATAACTATGAATGTGAATGGATGAACTCTCCTATAAACAAAAGCAGATAGAATACATTAAAAACCAGAATCCTTCCATATGTTGTTACAAGAAAGACATTTTAATCAAAGAGTAAAGGTAAAAGGATGGAACAGAATATATTATGGTTCAGGTGAAATAAGGAAAAAAAAGCAGGGGTTACAATTCTGATAGATAAAAACAAAAACAAAAATAGTTCTAATTAAAAGGGATAAATAAGGAAACTACATTTTTGTAAAAGGTACAATAGACAATGAAGCAATATTTATAGTAAATATTTGTGAGCCAACTGTTATGGCATTCAAGTTCTTAAAGGAAAAGTTAAAGTCCTTTCAGGAAGACACAGACAGCAAAACTGTACAAATAGGGGACCTCAACCTCCCTCTTTCTCTCTCAGAATTATAGAACATAAACACAAAATAAATAGGAAGGGAATTAAGAAAGTAAAAAGAATTTGAGAAAAATTATCTATGATAGACGTCTCAAGAAAAGTAAATGGGATAAAAGGAACAAACTATTTCCTCAGCAGAGCATACACCTACACAAAAATTTGATCATGTAATAGGGCAAAAAACCTCACAAGCAAATGCAAAGGCAAAATTATTAAACTCATCCTTTTCAGATCAGATACATTATTACATCAGATACAAAATCACGTGTAATAAAGACCTATGGAGAGAGACAAAAAATTAATTGAAAACTAAATAAGCTAATTATAAAGAATGACTGATTCAAATGACAAATCATAGAAATTATGAATCAGTCAAGACACTGACACTGAGAAAATATCAAACCTTTTAGGATGCAGTCAAAGTAGTTGTTAGGAGAAGTTTTAAAACTCTAAATGCTTATATGAATAGAATATGAAGAGGAGATCAATGACATGCAACTAAAAACCTAGAAAAATAACATATTAAAAATCCCTAATTAAATACCAAATTTTAAATTCTGAAAAGTAAAGGAGAGATTAAGAAAATTGAAAGTAAAAAACTTCTGACATAAGAACTCATTATTTCATAAAAACTGTAGAAAAATCTGGAAAACAGTATAACAGAAACTAGGCAGAGACTCACAGATCACACTCTATATCAAGATAAAATCTGGATTTAGGATTAAAGTTTTATGACATAAAACAATTAGGAGAACAAAGAACAGTTTGTCATATCTATGGAGTGAGGAGAAATTTATGACCAAAGAAAAGAAAGAGTACTTTATAAAATTCAAAATTGATCATTTTGATTATATTAAATTTTAAAACTTTTGAACAAATAAAACCAATACAGCCAAGATTAAGAATACAGAAAGTTGGAAAACAATTTTTATATCTAGTGTTTAATATAAAGATAAATTTCTAAAATTTATAGAAAAATGAGGCAAATTAATAAGAATACAAGTCATTCCCCAATTGATAAATTGTTACAGGATATGAACAGGCAGTTTTTAGATGAAATTAAATCTATCTATAATCATATGAAAAAATGGTCTAAATTATTACTTAATAAAAATACAGATTACAATAACTCTAGAGGTACCCCCTCACAACTATCAAATTGGTTATATAAGAAAAGTAAAGTAATAAATATTGACGGTATATGGAAAAACTGGGACACTAATATATTGAAGTTGTGAACTGTTCCAACTTTTCTGGAGAGCAATTTGGGCCTGTATCCAAAGGACTATAGAACTGTGCAAACCCTTTATTCTAGCAATATCACTACTTTGTTTTTATCCCAAAGAGGTCATTAAAAAACCCAGAAAATACCTACATGTAGAAGAAGACTTATAGCAGCTCTTTTGTACTGGAAGAACATTGGAAATGTAGGCAATATCCATCAGTGGGGAAAGGTTCAACAAATTGTGCTTTCTTAATTTGATAGAATACAAATCTTTCAGTATGGAAGAGGATCTCACCAACTAGTTAAGTGACTGGTGATGTGAGTTACAAAATTATGATATTTATATTCAGAGGTATGCTATACAAGGCATCATTCTCACTTCCCTTTTTTTTAAGGACTTTGCAAGGCAAATGGGATTAAATGGCTTGCCCAAGGCCACACAGCTAGGTAATTATTAAGTATCTGAGACTGGATTTGAACCCAGGTACTCCTGACTCCAGGGCCTGTGCTTTATCCACTAAGCCACCTAGCCACCCCTCTCATTTACCTTTACCAGAATTATTCCACTCCATGGCCTGATTGAGAGTAAACATATCTACTGGTGATGGTCTGACTACTGTGGGAGTCTCTTGGCCTTAAATTGGTTTTACTTTCTCCCATTGCCTCCCATAGACAACATGGCACATCATCAACATAGGGTAGTACTAGCATGTGGCATCTAGCAACAGCATGTCACAATTTGATATATCTTAACCTGTCTCTTGATGGACTAATTCCTTTCAGACCTTCTACCTTTGAGTCACTCATCAGTATGATAGTCTTGACAACAGCTTTCACATTAAGATAATTAGTCATAGGTCTTTGCTGCTCTGCTCTATTCCCAGAGCTCTATCTCAATGCATACTGTTAGAGTGATGAAGCGTTCCAAGGTGGAGGCCCTTCTTTCAGGACAAACCCATTTTAGGGTTGCCTGACCCTCCCAAAATTAAGAGAATTCTCTTTGAGGTTCCTGCTGGTTTCCCCAGGATCACTTGTGTTATTGCACTGGATGCCTCACAGTGCCCATCTCTTCCATTCTGTATTTCAGGATTTGAGTCCATCTCCCATTCAATCAGCAAAGAGCAACAGAGGCCATCACCAGTTCCTTCAAAATAGCACCCACCTCTCTCAGGATCAACTGACCCACATTCAACTTCTGTTTACATAGAACCATCACTTCAGCCTTTAAAGTTCTCCCTTGAATATTCCACTCCTAGTGATTCCCTTCCATCAGTTCCTCCCACCAAAACCCAAAGATAGCATTAGCTCCTGTCAGCAGTACAAATGATCAATGACAATTCTAAAAGATTTGCAATGGAAAAATATCATCCACAAACAAAGAAATAACTCTGGAGTCTGAATGCAGACCAGAGTATAATATTTTCAATTTTTAAAGTTTATTTTATGTTTTTTTCTTCCTTTTTTCCTGATTCTTCTCTCATGGCATGACTAGACTAACATGGAAATTAGTTTAACATGGTTGTACATGCATAACCTATATCACATTACTCACTGAAATGGGGAGAAGAAACAGAAGGGAAAGAGAAAAATGTAGAATTTGAAATCTTATAAAAACAAATGTTGAACACTATCTTTACATGTAATTAAAAAAAAAGAAACCTATTGGACCCAGAATTAAAGAAGCATTCCTAAAGTCACCCAGTTGAGTCAGCATTATTACATTCTTTATCTTCCACATTTCCATATCATATTCTCATCTAGTATTCTCATAAAGATAATATCTACTTTTCTTTGTAGAACATGAATCTTTAGCCATCTATTCTGATTATAATTAAAATTCTCATCGCTAATATTAATAATTATAGAATTTGGTTTTTTATTCATAAAATATTTCCTATTAGCCATAATAATGTTTGTCCTTCATTTTCAAAAAAGACCATGACATTAGGGAAGTGATGGCATGACAAGTACATGAACTGAATTTTTAATTAGGGGGTGTTGTACTAAGTCACCAGCCTCACCTTCTCCTCCAGAGCCATCTGGGTCCAAGTGGCCAGATATGAATCAGGAAAACTGAAGGTGGTACTGAATGTGAGGCGATCAGGGTTAAGTGATGCCAAGGTCACACAGCTAAGAAGAGTCTAGTGTCTGAGGCAGGATTGAAATTCCAGTTTTCCTAATTCCAAGGTCAGAGCTTTATCTGCTGCATCACTTAGCTATAACATGAAAATGTATATATGAACATGAAAAAAATCTTTGTGACTCACCATTTCCACTACAAAAATGTAATTTAGCATTATTTTCTAAGTCTGTACCTTTTCAGTATTTGGGATCACATGAGAGTATGGACTAGAAACCAGAGTCAGAGCTAAGGTGGTGGAGTAAAGGCAGTTACTCATTGGAGCTCCTTCCCAAATGACTTCAAATACTTTTAAATAATAATTCTAATCAAATTCTAGATTGACAGAATCCACAAAAAGACTGAGTGAAACAATTTTCTAGTCCAAGGTAACTGGGAAACCTATAGGAATGTTCTGCTACACTGGGATTAGAAAGGACCCACATTATGGCCCAGGTAATATTGGAGGGACTGACTTTAGTCATTCAGGAAGAGATCTCTGGGTGCTTGGGTCAATGGCAATAGTGGTGGTTTTCAAATCATTCAGTCCAGGGATATCCAAGGACAACTTAGAAAGTCAACAGGAAAACTGGTACATCAAGGTGAGAGGGGAGCCCAGTCTAATGCAGGCCTAAGCAGAAAACCCAACCGCAGTAACCCAGGAACAGGCTTCAGGAAATACCAGATAACTTCTTCTGGAACACTTAGTCCATGGACAGTAAGGGATGGAGGAGATTGCAGAGGTCTCTTTGTTATCTCTGAGGCAGGACTCTGCTGCCTTGCCCATATTCAACTATGGGTTACAATATGGGGTGCCAGTCTCAGAAGTATAAAGAATTTACAGATTGCAATGGAGCAGCAGTCCTCCTCACAGTCTGAAGACAAAAAGGAGTGCTTATGGTCACCACGGACCAGAGCACAGTCCAGGAAAATGGTCCTATCCTCTCATAAGATCTTGGAGGAATTGAGAATCTACACGTCCCTAGAAGTAGCTCTGAAAACAGTTGTAAACCCCACCCAAAACTTGGGATAGTATGAGCTTCACCCTGGAAGAAGAGCCCAACATTAAGATATAAAATCAAGTCATAGACTGGAGAAATGACAGAAGGAAAAAATCAAACCCTAGACAATCACTTTGGTCATATGGAGGATTGAAATATGCAATTCAGAAGAAAACAATTAAAATCTGCATCCAAAGCCTCCATGAAAAATATGAATTAGTCTCAGGCTGTGGAAGAGCTCAAAAATATTTTGAAAATCAAGTAAGGGAGTAATAGGAAAAATTTAGAAGAGATATGAGAGCAATGTAAGGAAATATAGAAAATCAAGTCAGTAGTTTGATGAAGAAGATAGGAAAAAATACTGAAGTAAATAACAACTCAGCATGGCTGAATGGAAAATTGGTTCAAAAGGCTTATGAGGAGAACAATGGCTGAAAAAGCAGAATTGACCAAATGGAAAAGGAAATACAAAAGCTCTCTGAAGAAAATACAACTTTAATATATAGAATGGAGCTAAGGGAGTTGATGACTTTCTGAAAAATGGAGAAACAAGTAAACAAAGACAAAAGAATGAAAAACTTGAAGTAAATGTGAAATATCATATTTGGAAAAGCAACTGACCTGAATTTAAAAATTATTAGACTACTAGAAAACCAGGACCAAAAAAAAAAAAAGAGCCTAGACATAATTCTTCAAGAAATTATCCAGAAAATTGTCCTGATATCTTAAAAGAAGATGGTGAAAGTGAAAGAATCTTGTGATCACCTCCAAAATGAAAACTACCGGGAATATTAAGACAAATTTCAGAACTTCCAAATCAAAGAGAAAATATTGCAAACAGTCCGAAAGAAACAATTCAAATATCACAGTCAGGATAACATAAAATTCAGTAACTTCTAAATTAAGGGATTGTAGGACTTGGAATATGATATTCCAGAAGGAAAAAGAACTTGGATTATAACCAAGAATCAATTGCTCAGAAAAATTGAACAAAATTCAGGGAGAAAAACTTGGATATTCAATGAAATAGGGGACTTTCGAGCTTTACTGATGAAATGACCAGAGCTGAACAGAAAATTTGATCTTCAAGACTCAAGTGAAGCATAAAAAAGGTTAACAGGAAAAGCAAATTATAAAGAACTTCATGATATTGATTTGCTTATATTTCTGAATGAGAAGATGATACGGATAATATATATTAACTTTCTCATTTATTAGGGCAGTTAGAAGGAGCATATATAGGCAAGACACATATTTAGACCAGGAGCTGAATTTGAAGATGCATTAAAAAAGAGTTAAAGGATGAGAAGAATGTGCTGGGAGAAAGGAAAAGGCAAGATAATAAAAGAGGCAAGAAAAAGCTTTTGTAGTGCAGTGGAAGAGGGGGAAGGTGAGGGGAAGTTAATGAGCCTTACTCTCATCAGACTTGGCTCAAAGGGTAAATAACATATATATACTCAATTGTGTTTAGAAATCTATTTTATCCTAAAGGAAGGTAGGAGAAGAAAGGAATAAAAAAGAGGAATGGTGGGGGGTGTAGGTGATCGAAAGGAGGAAAGATTGTGGTAAGGGGTAGTCAAATGCAAAACACTTTTGAGGAGGGACTGGGTGAAAGGAGAGAATATATGGTGGGAGAGGGATATAGTATAGAAGGAAATACAGTTAGCAATGGCAACTATGGGGAAAAATATTGAAACTAAGTCAATTTTATAAAAAATAAGATACATCTCCCAATCAATAAATAATCAAGAGATAAGAACAGTTTTCAGATGAGTCCATCAATGCAATCAAGTTAAATCATTTAAAAAATTATCATAACAAAAACTGATTGGAAAAATGAAGGTTGGAATAACTCTGAGGTACTACCTTATACCTATTGAATTGATAATAGGACATAAGGAGAAAATGACAAATGTTGGAGGGGATGTGGGTAAATTGAGACATTGATGCACGGTTGCAGGAGTTGTGAAATGATTCAACAATTCTGTAGAGAAATTTCAAACTATGCCCAAAGGGCTATAAAACCATGCTTTCCCTTTGGCCTAGCAGTCCCACTGCTACTTTTATATTCCAGAAAAGAAGAAAATAACCTATATGTAAAGGAATGTTTATAGCAGCTCTTTTCTGGTGGTAAAGAGCTAGTGATTGAGGGAATGCCCAGCAGTTAGGGAATGGCTGAGCAAATTGTGGTATGTGTTGGAGATGAACAGGATTCTCTCAGAAAAATAAAGTTACAAGAGCAGTTACAATGGGAAATGTACTTTATACGAAGTAAGAACAATAATACAGATGATCATCTACAGATGAACTACCTTTTTTCAGCAATTTTGTGACCCAGGAGAACTCTGAAGGACTTATGATAAAGAATACTATCCATCCCAAAGACAGAGTTACTGATATATGAATACAGACTGAAGCATGCTTTTTTTTCTGACTTTTTTTTGAGGTTTACCTTTTTTGGAGAAGTAGTTATGTTTACTTTTACAACATAACTATTGTAATTTTTTTTAAAAAGCCACAAAAACAGTTTAACTATAGTTACTATGATAAAGCTTCAGTCACATAAAGAGTATGAATAACTCAATGCAACCTATTACATTAGGAAATTGAGGAAAATATGTTTTTATAAGCATTCAATAATTCAATATAAGGAGTAAGATTGGGGCTTGATATGAGGATCTCATAATCATTTGCATTGAAGGAATAATTGACTCACTAGAAACTCAAGAGATCATAAAAAAGGAAATCAATTGTTTGTATTCACTTAAATATTAAAGACAGTGCCTTAGAAATATTTTTTAATCTCAAAATCATATAATTGGAAATCACCTCAAAGGTCTTCTATTGCATTCAACAGTTTAGGAAAAAAATCATTTTTGAAATATCCCCAATGAGCAGATGTCCAGCCTTTGATCCACATCTTTTGAAGGAGAGTCCACATCTTCCAAGGCATTCTATTTTGGTTACTTATAATCTTAGGGAATTGGTTCTTTTTTTTATTTTGGGGGGAATTGTTTTCTTATGTGAAGCATAAACCTAATTATTTCCACTTTCTTCCTTTTCTCTCTCAGTCTTCTGACTCTAAAAAGAAAAATTCAATTTCTTGTTCACAGAAAACTGTCAAATTTTTGAAATAAACCTCTATGTCTTCTCTGTGTCAGTTCTTCTCCAGGTTAACCACAGAATTTGCAAAGAATATTGGTAAGAACATACTAGTAATTTAATATCCCCTTTTGTTTTGTTTTTCCAATGGATGATCTCCAATTCTGCCTAAGTTATGGTACCCAGAATGAAAGCAGTAACCCAGCTGTGGTTTGATCAGGGAAAGGTACAGCAAGACAAATTCCTTTCTTGTTTTGGATACTAATTTTTAATGCAGAAATAATTGGATTTTTCCCAAATGGGAAAAAAGTGAGCAATCTAAGTTAGTAGAGAACCCTAAGTGTGGAAATTCCCTTAAACAATAACCATTACTACCCAATAATGGCCTAATAATATATCCTACAGAGTTATCCAAGATACATAAAGATTAAATATCTTCCCCAGTGTCACACACCCAGTAAATCTCAAATACCTATAATTTCAAACCTATAAAAAGAGTATATATATTGTAAACACTAAAACATCTTGATCATTCTTTTTTAGCATAACCTACTATTCCTTTTTTTTAGTTTTTGCAAAGCAATGGGGTTAAGTGATTTGCCCAAGGTCACAGCTAAGTAATTATTAAATGTCTGACTCTGGTTTTGAACTTCTGACTCCAGGGCCGATGCCACCTAGCTGCCCCTTAACCTACTATTTTTTAGACACGCTTCCAAAATTTTGCATTTATGAATTTGATTGTTGAACCTATTTTTTTGCATTAATCCCCACTTAATTCCACCTCATTTGGTTTTTTTTTGCATCATTATTTCTATATATCATGATGCTGAAAATTTATTAAACATATAATCAAAGCACTCACTCAGTCATTTAAGCAAACAGTTCTGAATACAAGTTTATGTGATTGCCAGTAATACATCCCTCTATTTTAGTCATTAGGAAACTGACAAAAATCTAGTAAAAGCTAAAATCTGGCTTGATGTATCTTAATGAAACCATTGCTGAGCATTTGGGAGTGCTACTTCTGTTTGAAGATATTCATTAATCATTTCCTTAATAACATATTCCTGAATTTTCAATAAAGCAAAGTGAAGCTAATGCTCTAGAGTTTAAAAATTCCTTCATTTTCCTTTTTTTTTTAAATCATGGCATTTACCCTTTTCCAGTTTTGTAGTATCTCTCTAATTCTTAATTATGTCTGAGCAATTACTGGTAGTTGCTCATGCAGTTCTTTTAGCATCTGAGCACACATTTTTCCTGGGCCTGGTTATATTAAGTGATCAAGGACAATTAGGTGTTTTATTTTAATTGATTTGTATATTAAATAACTATTACTTTATTTTGTCAGTACAAAATAGAAACAAAAACTGATTTCTTTTATCATTTTATCATCTCATTCACCCTGAATCTATTTCTTCTTTAATATATCCATCTTCCAAATCAAGAGTTTTTGTTTTTATTTTCTTTTGGGAGGGATTTGGGAGATTTACCTATGGTTTTTTTTTAATTTGCTATTCTCAATTCAGTCTTCCCAGTGCTGCTCTTGGCACTAATTTTATAGATCTGGAACTGGCTTTTTGCATATATCTCCCCCATTATCTGTTCATACTTCCCTTTTGACAAATGCACTTTTTTAAAGATATGAAATGCATGTTCATAACACATTTATCAAAAACTTATCTCTTCTTTACTTTTATCAAAATTACTGTTTTACTTCAGATTTCAATTTTCTTCACTTCTAGGTTGACATCTTCTATTGATTTTTGTCCATGAGATACTACCTCACCTTTCTCTAAACCTTTTGAAATGCATATTCCTAAAATGTAGGATTTAATTATGACTATGCATTTTTGCCTTTCTTGAATTTTCCAGAATACTTTAGGTAGTCAGTTCTATCCAACTTTCCCATCATTTCAACAGTAGTTAATGGTATGAATGACATTAAAAATACTATAATTTTAGGGTAAAGTAAGTTTACAGTGCAGAAAGCATCAATTTGGGGAGTTAGGAGGACCTGAGTTCAAAATTTGATTTTAGACACTTAATAGCTGTATTGACTCTGAGAAAGAAATTCAACCTCAAAAACCTAATTTTTTTTAAATACCATCATTACAACTCATTGTCATTTTCACTTTCTGAAAAAGCAAAATATAATTAAGTAAAGAAATTAATAGCTGGTTAGAGCTTAAAAGAGAAATTTCCAACTTACATCAAGAAAATTGAAGATTTTTATAATGATTACTCTTCTCTGCTAATCTTGTGATTTCCTTACTGAATGTTTCCTTAATTCCCTCTTTGTAGCATTGGTGGTTTGTAATATATTCTTTTTCTTAGGGTTTTTTTTTTTGCAAGGCAATGGGGTTAAGTGGCTTGCCATACAGCTAGGTAATTATTAAATGTCTGAGGTGGGATTTGAACTCAGGTACTCCTGACTCCAAGGCCAGTGCTCTATCCACTGTGCCACCTAGCCTCCTGTTTGTAATATATTCTAAAGACAATAGCACTTCTGTTTCTTCTCTAACTGAACTTCCCTCAGTACTTTCCTTTATGATTTTATATATTGTTCCTTGGATTTTATCACACAATTATGGGTGTCATCCTGTGTACTCTCCTGGGACCTATTCTTTTTGGCACAGTGAATAGACACTGGCCTTGGAGTCAGGAGGACAGTAGTTCAAATCCAGCCTCAGCTACTTGCTACTTACTAGCTGTATGGCCTTGGGCAAGTCACAACTGTGATTATCTCACATCCATTAATATCTCCAGTTCTCCTGATTCATATCTGACCAAAGGATCCAGATAATCTAGAGGTAAAAGTGAAACTGGTGACTTAGTACTGCCTCCTCCTCACTCAAATCCAATTCATGTTCTTGTCATGGCATCATCTCTCCTGAGGTCATGGTCTTCTTCAAGAATGAAGAACAAGGACTTTAGTGATATAGCCAAATTGGCAGCTTGAAAGGGCTTTTTCCTACCAAAGATAAATGAAGCCTCTATTACAGATCCCACCAAGAAAAAGAAAAAAAGAAAAGTTCAAAGAAATTTTCAGTGGTAGACATTGTGGAGGATCTTCAATGAAGGTTTGTCCCTTTTGAGGAAAAGGGGACATAAAGTCCAGGAGGTGGGAGAGCAGGAAAGTCAGCAAGAGGCTTTAAGCCACAATGCAATCCAGATCCCACAGCTTGACAACAGCAGAGATCCTGGCAGCTAGATAGCAAGTCAGCTGGGGAGGATCCCAACCCCAAACAAAGTCTGAACTCTGGGAACACCAAGGCAAAAGACTGGGTCAGGAAAAAATAAATCACTGCTAAGTCAGAACCTGGACAGAGTTAGTGTCTCTTGTAACTTACAATCATTTGTAAAGTTCTCAGGTGAGTCCTCCAGAGTCTCCCACTACTTAGAGATCTTTAAGATCCTTGTGCTTAATTACATCCAGGTTTGAATTGATCCTTGAGTCACTTAACAAGGGGTTAAGTGCTCTGGGTGGAGGGGGGGGGGTGAAATGTGAGAGAAAATAGACCTGGGGGGAGGGGCACAAATAGTTGAAGAAATGACTCTGTTTTGGATGATACTTTGGCTCCTGAGGATTTTATGTCCTTGGAGGGTACTTGAAAAAGGGATAAGGTAAAAAATGATTATAATTATAATTTGATATAATTTGAAACAATGCTGCTTATCAAGCAGTTAAGCAATCAGTCTGTGATAATACTTTGATAACAATATGAGTTAATCAAGCAGTCAAATAATCCAAATGTGATTGATGATATCCAATTAATAGTATTTGAGTGATAAATAACACCAGGTTAAGAGACACAAAGATTTACACTTTTAAAGGAAAATGAAGGGAGAGTGTGAACGCTGAGTAAATTCTATTCACTAGATTTGGCCCAGAGAGGGAATAAGATTCATTCCCACTTGAGTTTAAAAATCTATCCTAATCTACAGGGAAAGGGGAGGCAGGGAAAGAGAAAAGGAAAGATAAGGGATGAAGGGACTGATGAAATAGAAGGTGAAGGCAAAGGTGTAAGTGAAAATAAACAAAGTAAATTTTTAAAAATAGAGTCAAAGGGAAAAGGGAGTACAATTTTGGTGAGAAGGAATAAAAGGAAAAAGAAAAATATAAATGGAGAAATATAATATGGAAGGAAAGACAGAATTAGGAATCTTAACTGCAATTATGAATCAGATGAACTGTCCCATAAAATGGAAGTGGAAAGCAAAATGGACTAAAAAACAGAATCTAGCATACATTGTTTACAAGAAACACATTTGAAACAGAGAGATACACACAGGGTAAAGGTAAAAGGCTACAGAAAAATATATTATGCCTCAGTTGAAGTAAAAAAAAAAATCAGGGGTAGGGATCCTGAGCTCAGATAAAGCAAAAGCAAAAATCAATCTCATTAAAAGGGATAAGGAAGAAAACTACATTTTCTTAAAAGTCACCATTGGTAATGAAGTTATATAATAATAAAACAAGTATGCACTAGTGGTTTAGCATCCAAATTCCTAGAGGAAAAGCTGAATGAATTACAAGTAGACATAGACAACAAAACTTTACTAATGGGGGACCTCAAACTCCTCTCAGAATAAGATAAATCTAACAACAAAATAAATAAGAAGGAAGTTAAGAAGGTGAATGAATCTTAGTACATGGCACCTATACCAAAATTGACCATGTATTAGGGCAGAAAAACCTTAGAATCAAATTCAGAAAGGCAGAAATAATAAATACACACTTCTCAGATCATGATGAAATAAAAATTACAAGTAATTAAGGATCATGGAAAGATAAACCAAAACCTAATTGGAAATTAAACAACTTTATCTTTAAATCATGAAT
The DNA here is from genome assembly GCF_037893015.1 of Macrotis lagotis. Lineage (NCBI taxonomy): Eukaryota > Metazoa > Chordata > Mammalia > Peramelemorphia > Peramelidae > Macrotis > Macrotis lagotis. The sequence goes on from NC_133666.1 coordinate 575,407,578, forward strand.
GGATCAAATAGCAAAAAAAAAATAGAAATAACAAATAATCATATCCAATAAAAAGATACTAATGATACATCATTCCAAAATTTATGCGATACAGTCAAAGCAGTTTATATCTCTAAATGCCTATATAAGTAACATAGAGAAAGAGGTTATCAAGGCATTGGGTATACAACCTGGAAAAGCTAGAAAAAGAACAAATTAAAGATACCCAATTAAATACCAAATTAGAAATTCTGAAAATCAAGGGAGGGATTAATAAAATGGAAAGCAAGAAAACTACTGATTTCATAAATAAGTCAATAAAATAGATAAAAAAATGGTTAATCTGATTTAAAAAAGAAAGAAGATAACCAAATTACAAGTATCAAAGTGAAAAGGGTAAACTAAACCACCAATGAGGAGGAAATTAAAGATATAATTCAGAATTACTTAGCCAAGTCATGTGCCAATGAATTGGATAACCTGAGTGAAATGGTTGAATATGTACAAAAATACAAACTGCCAAGATTAACAGAAGAGAAAATAAATTACTTAAATAACCCCATTTATGAAAAAAAGAAATTGAAGAAACCATCAATTAACTCCCTAAGAAAAAATCTCCAGATCCAAAAGGATTTATAAGTGAATTCTACCAAACATTTAAGGAAAAATTAGTTCCTATTCTACATAAACTATTTTTAAAAATAGGAAAAAGAATTCTACCAGACTCTTTTTTATGATACCAACATGGTACTGATACCTAAACCAGGAAGAACAAAAATAGACAAAGAAAATTATAGACCAATCTCCTGAATGAATATTAATGCAAATATCTTAAATAAAATGTTAGCAATGAGACTACAGCAAGTTATTACTAGGATAATACACCATGATTTACATCAGAAGGGCAGGGATGGGACAATATTAGGAAAACATTCAACATAACTGAACATATCAATGTAAAACCAAGAGAAATCATATGATTATTTCAATAGATACTGAAGAAAACCTTTGATAGACTTGCATGAATTTATGCTGAGCGAGATGAGCAGATCCAGAAGAACATTGTACACCATAACAGCTACATGGGGGTGATGATAAACCTTAAGGGATTTACTCATTCCATCAGTGCAATAATCAGACAGTTTTAGGGTACCTGCTATGGAGAATACCATCTGTATCCAGAGAAAGAATTGTGGAGTTTAAACAAAGACCAAAGACTATTACTTTTAATTTTTTTAAAAAGAAAAATGTCTTATTTACTACATAATTTTGCTATCTCTAATATTTTATTTTTCCTCAAGATATGATTTTTCTCTCAACACATTCAATTTTGATCAATGTATATCATGGAAACAATGTAAAGATTATCAAGATTGCCTTCTGTAGCAGGGAGGGGACAGGGGAAATTAAAATTCAATACATTTCAAAAATGATACTATTGTATATAACTGGAAAACAAACAAAATGATACTATTGTGTATTACTGGAAAACAAATAAAATGATATTATTATATATAATTGGAATAAATGATACTATTGTATATAATTAGAAAACATAAAATATTAAAAAAAGAAAAAGCCTTTGATCAAATACGCCATTACTATTAAAACTCTAGAAAGTTTAGGAATAAAAGGAGTTTTACTTAAAATAATAAGTTGTATCTGTCTAAAGCCATCAATAAAAAAATATGTAATGGTAACTTGGAGCACTTCCAATAAGATAGGGGTGAAACAAGGAGGCCCATTATCAGCATTACTATTCAATACAGTATTAGAAACATTAGCTTCAGCAATGAGAAGAAAAAGAAATTGAAGGCATCAGAATTGGCAATGAGGAAATAAAACTTTCACTCTTTGCAGATGATATAATGATATACTTAGAGAACCTGAGAAAATCATCTAAAAAATTTCTTGAAACAATTGACAAACTCATCAAAGTAGAGGGATATAAAATAGACCCATATAAATCAGCAGCATTTCTATACATGAATAACAAAGTCCAGGAATAAGTTGTATAAAGAAAAATTCCCATTTATAGTAACTATAGATAACATAAAATATTTGGGAATATACCTCCCAAGACAAACAAAGAAATATTATGAATACAATTATAAAGCACTTCTCACCCAAATAAAGTCAGATATAAATAATTGGGAAAATGTCAGTTGTTCATGGTTAGGTTAAGTTAATATAATAAAAATGACAATTTTATTTGAAGCAAATTACATATACCATACCAAATCACACTGCCAAATAACTACTTTAATGAGTTAGAAAAAATAGTAACAAAATTCATCTGTAGCAACAAAAGGTTAAGAATAGCAAGGGAAGTTGTGGGAAAAAAAAGTATAAAGGAAGGGTGATCTAGCTCTACCAGATCTAAAACAATACTATAAAGTGGCAGTCACCAGAACTGACTGGTATTGGTTAAGAAAAAGAGTAATGGATCAGTAGATTAGGATACCTTCAAAAGAAACCTCAGTGAATGACTACAGCAATACTATTAACAACAACATTGTGAGATGATCAGCCTTGATGGAAGCAGCTCCTCTCAGCAGTTTAGAGAGCTAGGTCAACTGTATTAGACCAACTATGGACATTGTTATCTGGAGGAAGAAGAACAAAATAAAAGAAAAAAAACTTCAGAATCTAATGAACACTTTATTAAAATTATCTCTTATGTAACTCTTTCCTTTAATCCTAATTCCTCATACCAAAAATAACAAGTCAGTAAAAATGTGTTTATCAAAAACCTATAAATACAATACTAAACTGACTGTTTGCCAATGATGGGATGTGAGTGAGAAGGGAGGGAGGAAGGCAGAAAATTTTTTAACTTCAAAATATATATGTGTATATGGATGAAAAATAATTTAAAAAATGAAGACAAAAAATCGCATCACTATTTCCCTTGGTGTTGTCTTAAACTTCCATGTTTCCAATTATCATCTCTCATACCACTTAGTCTCACTTTAAAGTAAAATTTATCTCTTTACACAGGGATCTCTAATACATCTTAGTTATTGCCATATTTTTTTTCCTTTTTTGGTAAATCGCAAAGATTATGTTGGTTTTGGGGGTAATTTGTTTCCTTTATATTACAAAGAATATATCGTTATTCCTTATTGCACTTTTATTCATTGGTTTCTCACTTGATAAACAAACAACACACATCTTTTCCCAATCCTCTTTTCAGTTTAAAATATTTTATATTAGCATTGAACAATGTCATGGAATTATATTTTTTCCTATCAAGGGTAGGTTTATTCAATTCCTGAACAAGAGATCTATATTGATGTAATTTTGGCTAAGGTTGAGTAATACAAATTCTGTTCCAAGACAACATCATTATATCTAACTTTTTCACTTTTAAAGTAATTTTTTTTGAAAAACTTGCTTTTGACTGGCAAAATAAAGACATTTCTTGTATACCTAAGGTCTTCAGTTGCTTGCCAAGGATTTCATAACTCTCAGTAATGCTTTCTCTGTTCTATTATTCTTTGAACTCATATGAAACAAAAGAAGTAAGTGGCAAAATTTGTAGTGATAGCTCTCATTTATATAGTACTTTAAATTTTGTAAGGGATTTTGCAAATGTTACCTAATTTGTTTCTCACAACAACATTGTTTTTATCATCCCCCCCAGTTTGTACATGAGAAAAAAGAGAGAAAGAGTCTAATAAATGACTTATCTAGGATTTAACAGCTAGCAGTATCTGAGGGAAGGTTTGAGTTCTGGTCTTCCTGTTATAAATTACTCTAGCTAGTCTTAAATATGATTAACAAACAGAAGTTTTTCACCATATCTCAAGCTTGTGGAAAATGATAGACTTCTGCACTTGCTATTTTTTCCATATAATGCCATTTCAAAGATAATTACTCAACATGATGTCATGAAACATCATTACTAATTTTTTCTTCCTTATCTTTCTGTATATTTTTTGTTTGTTTTCCTGTAGAATGAGATATATATATATATATATATATATAGAGAGAGAGAGAGAGAGAGATAGGTGATATAGTTATATCAATAAATATAGATATAGATATATCATCAATGTTTTAAATCTTGAGTTCTATAGGAGAAACTGCATATCCTAGTTTTAAACTTTGATTGTTTCTTCTTCCCTTTTCTCTTCTGTGCCACATTCCTCCAACCTCTAAACCCTAATATAGGTCTAGATCCCCTCTTATTTTTCTGATACTTTTTCTTGTTTTAACATTGAAACCAAATTTCAATATTTTTAAAGAACATTTTATTCTCTCTAGTTACTTGGAGAACAGAACATTGTACTAGACACACTTGCAATCCATTCTAGGAGAAACATGATCTTGCAGTTAGAGAACAGATAGCAATTAATAAAAAGACAAAGTATCATGAAATAATTCGATTTTAATTATCAGAGCTGGAAATGAATTTGGTGACCACAGATTTCAACTAATATATAGGAAAATGATCTTTACAGCATTTACAGTGAGTGGTGATCCAGAATTTGCTTGAAGTCCATAAAGAGGAGTAAACTTCTGAGAAAATTAATTTCACTTTTGAATAGTTCTAATTATTTTGAAACATTTCATCATGCTAGCATTTGACTTTTTGCAACTACTCTACACTGTTCTGAATAACTCCCCTGATATCAAAGACATATAATGCTTCTTCCATATAACTGTTTAACTGTTTTTGAGATATTTGAGGAGAGCTTTCCCAGGTCCTCTCTTCTTAATCATCCCAAGTTTAACTAGTCCTCAAAGTTTGTGTATTTCAGTTATTTACTATCTTACCATCTTTTGAATGTACTCAGGACTTACTGTAATTGAAGGATTCAGAAATTCATCTCACAAAGGGAGTTGCCTTTAAATTCCCAAATTATACCAGTATTGTGCATCCTAATAAGATTCATTAAACTAATGATATATAATTCCTTCTCTATTTTTTAATTCAAATCATTTGCTCAATTGTGGTTTGAAGATATCCCATAATTCTTAAAATCTCTTTTCTCTCAAGGAGTAAAGAATTCAAAGAGAATCATCATATTGACCTAAAAGGTATGGATTGTTAGCATTATTTAAATCCAATAAGATATTCTATTAAGATATAGAGGGGTTTGCAAATTTTTCATGATGGTGAAAGTATACATTTTGAATTAATCATAATTTCTTATAATTCTTATATAATAATAATAATAATAATAGAAAATGAAATTACAACAGGATAGATTGATGATGAGGAAAGGAAAAAGAAAACTAAAAAAATTAATGAAAAATTAAGGGAACTTAGCTAGCTATTAGAAAACCTGTATTTACTCCCAACCCACTGACCAGCTTTGAGAATTTCAACAATTCATGCATATTCTCAGATTCCTCATTTATCAATGGGGTGAGGGAACAAAATTAGACTGCTCTTCAATATTCTAGATTTTATATGATTGCATAAAACAATATATTTTTGCTTGAACATTTATTTTAAGAAAGTTTTGTAACTGTCTCTTCAGATATAGGTAGGATTACATGATCTGTGACATACCTTCCAACACAAATTCTATTATTCTATGAACATTCAGGTGTGGATTTGTATGAGACAAAGATATCATAAAATAGAAAGATTCTAGACTCTGAAAAGAAAGTATAACCTTATCTTGTCCCAAACCAGATATACATGAATTTTTCTGGCTAGTTTCAAAGCATGACATTTAGGACACATTTCTCATCTGATTAGTGAGTTCCAGTTTTTGTTTTTGTTTTGTTTTATGTTACATTGAATCATTTCCTTACTTTATTTTGTGGCTTTTTACAAACTATGCCACTGCATGTGATTATGCAAGTCCTATTAATTTACTTTTAGATGATGCCTCCCTCCATTGCAGTATAAGTTCCCTCAAGTCAAGTACTATGTTGCTTCCATGGATTTGTATCCCCAATATTTGGCATGGTGTTTTACACATATAAACACTTAATAAATCATTTTTCTTCATTATTATATTTATTTAAAACAGTTTATGAAAATGAATCCACTTAGTCCTTCTGAAAAGAATCTATAACACCCTTTAATCAGTCACCCAAAATTTATTAAGTATTTATACTGTTCCAAGAACTATATTTAATCCAAAAGAACATAGGTTGAATTGTATATGTTTGAATGAGACATCATAAAAGCTTGTGGGAAAGTTCTTCTGTGCTGGGAGGATAAAGAAAGAAACTTCCTTTTTTTCTTACTGGCCTAGAAAAGCTAAAAGAGAAGTTATCTTGGAATTTGGAGAAGATTCATTATTTCTATAACTACACTAATGTACTTGAACCATATAAGGAAAGAACAACTTCTATGTATTTCTTTTTCTGTGTGTATATGCATATGTCATATAGTATCTTAGCTCCTATAAAAGAGAATGGGTTCTTGGGTCATCTTAAGCTCTTTAAAAAGTGAGATCTCAAGAAATATTATGAATATTATTCAGGACATTTCTAAGGGTCGTTGCCACTGGAGTAAGGTGAATATTACTATAGGCACTTGTCTATTAACCAACTAACTGAAGTCTTTTGTGAATGAGAAGGACATAGAATTTGTTGCTTTTGTTGGTAAAGGCTTTTAGATACATCCCAGAAATTTTGTAAAGGTTCCTCTTTTATTAGCAAAATTAATCTTGGCCCTAAGGGTCAGAAAAGTAAAAACCTGCCTTTGCCTTCTAAGCATCACATGAGGTAGCCTAGTGGTAAGTAGTAAGTTCTACTTTACAAATTAACCTAATATAAGGTTAACCCCATATAAAATTTTTAAACCTTTGCTTTGAAAAATGTCTACACATATCAGAGTATGTACTTTAATCTCCAACTTTTTTCTCTTAATTATGAAGACGGGTGTATTTAAAGTCTAAATAGCAATTTATTGTTTATTTATTTTTTTAGATCTTGGGTCCAATACAGAAGCCAAGCTAATCAATTGATGCTGGTGCCACCCTTGAAATTATTAGAAGTATAACTAAATACAAACATACCATTTTCTTAACATTATTGAGATAAATTTAGTTCAAATATTAGAGCTCAGCTCAGGGGAAGAATAATCCGCTACTTATAATCCATGTTACTCATAGGTTAAGAAACTGTAGAGTTAGGATGAATTGTAGAGATCATTAAGGTCACAGGTATCAAACACATTACCCACAACACTCTGTAATGAAGCCTGAACCAGATCAAAATATTTTTGACAATACTTGTAATAAATTAAATGAAATAAAAAGTAGATAATGTTATCATATGATTTTCTAAGTCAATACAAACCTGCAGATATACTTATATAAATTTTGTGGGTTATGTATATGTTTGAATATTATACCATTTTTTTTCTAAAATAATCCTTCACTTGTTAAAAAAAAGGATGCTCAGGCAAAGAGAGTTTAATTAGTAAGGAAATACTAAAGAAAAGATTCAGGACTAATCTCAAAATCCACCAATGGTCCACCTACCTATCCCACTATCCACAGGGTAGTCACAGTTCTTACAAGTCTAATATAGTAGAAAGGGACTGGTAGAGTACATAAAGATCCATATTTAGAGCCAAAAATATTGGGTTCAATTCCTCCCTCTACACATACTGTGTCTGTGAACCTGGGCAATTCACTCAAGCTATTATTGCTTTAATTAATCATAAAAGTGACATAATTTAGTTATTCTTTAATTTTCTCTTTGGAATTTCCCTAAACCACTGCAATCAGAAATAAGTCCAAAGAGGGACATATGTATGCATGCATGCATATATGCATGTATGTATTTATAAATACATTTTTTAGGTTTTTGCAAGGCAAATGGGGTTAAGTGGCGTGCCCAAGGCCACACAGCTAGGTAATTATTAAGTGTCTGAGACCGGATTTGAACCCAGGTACTCCTCACTCCAGGGCCAGTGCTTTATCCACTGCGCCACGTAGCCACCCCTATATATACATTTATTATGTATGTGTATATCAGTGGTGTGAGGTAAGGTCCATGACTAGGAAGACAAGAACAATATCAGAGTCAGGATTTGTACTTTATGAGCCTAATAGAGGGTCCACTAGTCATATGGTCCTTTTTCCCCCTTAATCAAGTCCTCCTAATTCAGTTTGTAATGGATTGCACAATCTGAGATGAGGCACAGCTCTGCCTCCTTTGTCTCCACTCATTTCATGCCCCTGGTATATATGCATATATGTGTGTGTTTGTATGAATGTATATATATGGCAATGTGTATAATAGATGTAAATATCTATGTCTGAATATGTACATGAATATATAATAGATGATAGATAGAGAGATAGAGAGATGATAGATACATATATAGATGCAAAAATTGATGATAGATAGAAAAAAGACATAGAAAATGTTTTAAAATATTTTGGGCATAGTATTCTGTGTTTCTATTCCCAGCAATCAGGGAGACTATCAAATAAATTTCTTAGCTCCAGAGTCAGTTATAGTGTATTGAATTGACCAGTTGTCTCTATTGAATTTCATGTTAATTTTATGGGATTGGGAACAAGGAGTTGTCTAAGGAGAGTTGAATTAGCCCAGTTAAGAAATGGAGAAGAAAAAAGCTTACATGCCATTTAGAGTGGGTTCATGACTATCAGTAATTCCCTGGTTCTTTCATCCTGGGCAAACTAGTGACTCAATCTTTAATAAAAATATGTTGCATATAGTATAAAGACATATGTTATATGATTATGTATAAATAAAGATGAACATTTTATACATATAAACATACCTATATATGTATATAAATATTCCATACATATGACTGTACAAAAACAATACAAAATTCAACAATATTATTGTTAGAAAAAGATTTAATGAATGACCAGACAATATGATATGTGTGGTCTTAAATATTTTTTTAATATTATCTTAATAGATTATGGAGATCAAAGAGTCACAAACAGATGGACATCAAAACCTAGTCACAAAGTGTTTATTTTGAATAATTCTTCTGATGTCCTTATATCTTACTTGTACCAATTCTAAAAAAGCCAACCTCCAGTTATAGTGTGTGGGGTACTATACACATTTCCATTACTGTTTTCCATGTTTTAGGGCAGATGTGAAAAATCATTAACTTTGCCTTTAGAGAAACTTTGAAGCATTTCATCCCATGAACCATAGCATGAGTGCTGACCAAAAAGAAAAAAATCATAATAATTTGGGCAATTGTAGCCAACTTCTATACATGAAATTTGACCAAAAAATCTGGGTCAAGGTCATATTATTATAAAGGATTCATTATTGATGTTACTTCACTAGATACAAGGAATTATATTTTACCATGTTCTTATAAACTCTCTAAAAACAATACATGTGAAAGTAGTTAAATTTCCTTATCCAACAATGGCTGAATGCTATTATTCACATCTGTAAAGTTATGAGGGCTATGGTATGCCACTTGATACTGTTCTAGAGGGTATGACATTCTATAAACACCTTGACAAGCTTTCAAAAGTAGCATCAATTTCCACAAACTTATCTGGAAATTTCCTACTGGAATTTTTTTCTTCAAGTACATTTTTGAAGGTTGATACTACCAATCATATTTTAGGCATAAATTTCTTTGACAAGTCATTGAGAAGGATGAAATTGGCTACACATATATTATTGGTATTAAAACTTCAAGAGAACCTAACTAAAAATTCAGAAGTTCACTTTTCTATGAAAGGCAGAAAAATTTCATTTGTTTCAGACTTTATATCATACCCAGAATACTGTTGCATGATTATACAGCCTTTGTCCCAACTTGCAAATATTAAGCATATATCCCTTTTTAAAATCAACTATGTTTGTGATAGAAATGTAAAGAGCTGATTTTTAACTAAGCACTTCCTAGGGCATCTTGGCTATCCTGGGATTTGGGAAACACTGAGTTCAAATCTTGACTTTGATACTTATTACCTATGAGATCCTGGGCAAGTGATTGGTCCTGTTGTAGATTCATTTTCTTCATTTGTAAAATATATATTTTAAGGCACCTAATACTTAAGATTATCATGAAGCTCAAATGGCATATTATGAAGTTCAAATAAGAGTACATATGAAATATATTTCATAAACCTTAAAACTAGGCAAATATTTAAAATTATCACTATTTCATCACTGTTAGTATTAACATTATATCCAATTTATAATGAGTACATCATGAGTCAATGAATGTTTCAACAAGAATTTATTAAATGCCACTATGTGCTAGATGCTAAGGATACAAAGACAAAAAATAATTTCAGGGAGATGAGAGAGAGAGAGAGAGAGACAGAGATTGCTATAGATATAAATAGTGGCAGCTAAGAGTTAAAGTGGATGGAGTGCTGGTTGTGGAATTAAAAAGACTCATCTTTCAGATTTTAAAAACTGGCCTCAGAAACTTACTAGCTGTGTGACCCTGGGAAGGTCACTTAATCCTGTTTACCTCAATTTCCTCAGCTGGAAAATGAACTTGGGAAAGTAATGGCAAAACTGCTTCAGTATCTTTGCCAAGTAAACATGGAATGAGGTCACAAGGATTCAGATACAATTGAAAAACTACTAAAAAAAGAATCTGACTATATTTATGTATACATTTACACATACATTCCCATATATATGCATATATATATACATATATATGTGCAATATGTATTACTTGCAAGATACAAAATAATGGCTAGTTATTGGGAAAACAGGAAAGATTTAATACAGGTGGTGTCACTTGACTTGAACTTTGAAGACAGGGACTCTAAAACACAAAAGTGGAGAGGAAAAGTTTTAAGAAGCCAGAATAAAGTTCGTGACTCTCTCCTGAAATCTTCCCCATTCTTTTAAATAAGGACTTAAACAAATTCTAGATTGGCAAAACCCACAGAAAGGAGTGAAACAATTTTCTATCCCAAGACAACTTAGAAAGTTGGAAGAAAAAGTCTGCCTCACCAGCTGGAGAGGAGTGCTATCTAGCATGTTCTCCACCCTCACTCCCCTCCAACAAACCAAGAAGCAGACCTCAGGGGTTCTCAATCAGTGACAGCAGTGCCACTTTCCATACTTTTCAGTCCACAGACCCAAAACACTACTGACCAAGTTGGCAGGGAAAGTCTGTTACCCCACCTAACAGTGGAGTATAGGACAAACCAGCACAGACATGATCTCAGCAAATTAGGAGCAGTCCTTGGGAGCCACTGAATTAGTAGCAGCAAAAAAGCAACTTCCAGAGTGCTCATGCCCATGGCAGTAAGGAAAAGAACCTACAGGTACAAAAATATTTATAAAGTTCTTTTTGGGTAACCAAGAATTGATCATAGAAATGATACCTATCAATTGGGGAATGGCTAAACAAATTATGGTAAGTAATTATAATGAAATTTTACTGTAATATAAGAAAAGATAAGCAAGGTACTTTCCAAAAAAACCTGAAAAGACTTACATGAGCTGATGTAAAGTGAAATGTATGGTGTACAAATCAACAGCAATATTGTGTGATCAGCTATGACTGATTTAGCTATTCTCAGCAATACAATAATCCATAATAAGTCTTAAGAATTTATCATGAAAAATGCTATCTATTCCCAGAGAAAACACTAATAGTGTCCAAATGATGATAGAAGTGTGTGTATATAGATAGATAGATAGATAGATATACATATCTATATATATATATATATATATATATATATATATATATACTTTATTTTTCTTTCACAATATGAGTGTCATGGAAATGATTTTCAAGAATACACATATATGACTTCAATTGAATTTCTTGTCTTCTCATTGAGGTGGGCTGGGGAAGGAGGAAGGGAGAGAATTTGGAACTCAAAGTGCTAAAACTGAACAATAAAAATTATTTTTAATGTAACTGTGGAAAACAAAATGCTAAACAAAGCAAAGAAAAATCAATAGATAAAAATGCAGAAGTGGAGGTCTGTTTAAAAGTGTATGAGATCATAGTCTTTATTTATTTTGGATCTTCCAAAGATATAACTCAGATTTACATAAAAAGCAGTTAAGATATCTGATACATTCATCTATGTTATTGGTTTTTCAACTAGATACCTATTCTCTGAAGTTTAAACATATTAAAATAAATTCTGAGGCAATAATTTTAGGAGCATGAAATCATAAATGTTTAGAAAAAATCAGGACAGGGTTCTAGCAAAAGGAAATTGATGCTTCTAAGATGTAGAAGTAAGAAAAGAATGTCTGAAGGTATGGGGGAAAGCCTGGGCAAAAAGAGATGGGAGATCCAATTTCTATTTCATAGAACAATCTAAAGGCTAGTTTGAGGGGAATATATGCTGGGGACATAAGTATGGAAAAGTATTTAGAAGCAAGATTTTGAAGACTTTTAAATGCCAATCTGAGAGTCTTGTTTTCATGCTAATAATAATAATAATATGGAGTCAAAGAAGTTTGTTTGATTTTATTTTCCTTATTTCTTAAGGGAAATGGTGAATTGAATTCATTTCTAAAATTCTTTCTCACCTTAAAATTTTGTGACTCACAAGAATCTCCAATATTTTTGGAATTCTCAAAATCAGATAACCCATTGATAAGGGCAGTGGATTTACAAAGAACTCTGTATTAATATAAATTTATATTCAAAGTTTTGATAATATTAATAATCTAAACTGTACTTTGTTGTTACTTATATCATTAATTCCTTTAATGATTACCCTAATCTTCTCAATGAGGTCATCAGACAACCCAGATTTATATGCTAGAGAAACTACATACTAAACTGAGATATTCAAAACCTAAAATACCAGAAGTTTAAAGGAATTTATAATAAGAAAGAGTATTTTAGAATCAGAATACTTGGATTCAAGACCTAATTCTGATTTTTAATATTTTGCATGATTATGGGAAAAAATACCTCAACTATTTGGACTATGTATCCTCATTGATTATATTAATGAATTCTAAAAAGTGCCAATCAAGGGAAAAAATGAAAAAAAAATACAAAATAATATTTTATTTCATATAAAAATCAGGAGCTTTAAATTTCAAAAGAGGAAAACAATATGTAGCACTAAAATGGTTTTAAAATATAGCAACAATTAGTAAAAGCATATGATTTAAAAGTGTGCTGTCAAAGATTTTTTGTGAGTCTTCTTCAGATATCTTTTAAAGCACTTTTTTCCTTATACCACAATTACAAAAAAAAAGATCAAAGAGGTTAAAGTTATCCCTTTTATTGTCACTAAACTCCTTTTTCAGAATTGATGTGAGCTATTTACTTCAAAGTCAAGACATTGAGTGAATAAGTCATTTTAGATAGCATAATATCCAAATTACCTAGAAAAGATACATGAAGAAAAATGCTATCTGCATGGAGAGAGAGATCTGATATATAGGAGTTTTATGCAATAATTTTTCATATATATGTAGATATAAGTATACATCTACATATATATACACCTAATTTGGGTCTAATGCAAACCATTATAAGGCCAGCTGGGGGGAGAGGGAAATAAAGAAATTTACATAATCACTATATCATTATATATTTAGTAAAATCAAGTTATACATTATAGATTTAAAGTTTCATGTGAAATTATCTTTTTATTATTAGATTATAAAAATGATTATTTTATTACATAAATAAAAAAAAATTAAACTTGTAAACAAGAAAAAGCAAAAAGTGTAAAAATCAGGTTATAACACTGCACAATGAAAGTTCATTCTGAGCACACCTTATTTGTGTAAAGTAACTGATGCTGTGTATTTCTTAAAAAGTGAATGAGAGGGGTGGCTAGGTGGCACAGTGGATAAAGCACTGGCCCTAGAGTCAAGAGTACCTAGGTTAAAATCCAGTCTCAGACACTTAATAATTACCTAGCTGTGTGGCCTTGAGCAAGCCACTTAACCCCATTTGCCTTGCAAAAACCTAAAAAAAAGTGAATGAGAAAAAGTGAAAGGCATATTGTTGTAGTAGGATTATTTAATGGTTGGCTAACTTTGTAATAATATAATCTCATTTCTATGCATGAGCAAAGATACATAAAACTGAAAACAAACCAAAAAACTACACATAGTAATAAAACAAAGAGAAAATGGGAAAAATGCTGTAGTGAGACAGCATTAATAGATAATGTGATGAGATTTCAGAAATCAATAGAATATTTGTTTAGCAAAATTTTTTTTATGCAAGTAACCAAAGAAACAAACCATAGTTACTGTCTCTAAGGACCTTGAATTAGTATGGGAAGCATGCATATAAAAGAGAAATATAAACTTTTTATTTTTTTTGTTTCTTTTATTCAGACCTATGGTTTTACAACAGGATATGTCTCCTTTTTATCCAAAAGAAGTTCTTTGAGATTTGCCTAGGCCTCTGGGTGGTTTAAATAAATATCCCTTAATTATTCAGGACTTGAACATAAGTTATCTTGACCCCAGTCTTGGAATACACCATATTCAATTTCCTCTCTAAATAGTAATCTAAGGTAGTAGTGATTTCCTTCTTCTAAACTGAAGATATCTCTCCTACAAAGCAAAGAAGTCAAATCCTGTTTTTCATAGCTATTTCTGCAGAGATTGTTCTACCCAATTTATATTTCTTGATTGCATTTTTAGATAGCTGAGATTGCTAATGGTATGATCACAGGAGTATTCAAAGGGTCCTTCCTGGAAAAGTCAGCATAATAAAAGATGATTCATTCACTAAGATGCAGTAATATTGAAGGACTTGCCCAAAGAATTTCAAACTAAAGGCCTGATTATATGATGTTATATGTAAAAGCAAAACTTTTCTAAATTAAATCTTTTATGAAGATATGAATGAAAAGAGATAGGGACAAATCTTAGACCTGTGATTTCTTTGATGGAGAAAAATCTTTAATAAGTAAACTCCCTATAGTATTGCAGATTGACATCTTCCCTGAAAATTACAGTGTTAGAGAATTGCCTAGAACACTAAGAAACTAAGTGTTTTTCTCATTTTCATTCTGTCAATTAGTCAACAAATATATATATATATATATATATATATATATATATATATATCTCAAGTATTTTATATGACGGATAAAAAGAAAGGCAAAAATAACTATTGTTCTCAAGGAGTTCACATTTAAGGATGACATGCAAATAGTTATCTACAAATAAATTATTTACAGGTTAAATTGGAGGTGGTCTTAGAGTGAAGACACTAATATTAAGGGGGAATCGGAAAGATAGCCTTTTGAAACTGGATTTTAGTGAATCAGTTAATCAATAAACATTTATTAAGCACCTATGGTAAAACAGATTTTATGCTAAGTATTGTAGATAGAAAAGAAGCAAAAAACAACACCTACCCTCCAGGAGCTCCCAATTTAATCAGAAGGACAATTGGCAAACAAATATGTACAAATATGAGTCACATAGAGGGAAAAATAGAATAATTATCAAAACAAGGACATCATTAGATTTAAGTGGGCTAGGAAAAGGCCTCTTGAAAAAGACAGAATTTTATATGAGATTTGAAGAAAATCAGGTGGCAGAGATGAGGAGGTACAACATTCCAGACATGCAGGACAGCAAGGGAGGAAAAAAATCCCTGGAGCTAAGAAATGACTGTACTTTTTCATGGAACAGCACCAAAGTCAATGTCACTTGATCAAGAATATATGGTGGAGGGAGGGTATAGGGAAACAAACTTGTTGCATAAAATTGAATATGGAGATGGATGAGAGGTAAGGACTCAAGGATGACACCTCAGTTAGGATCCTAAGGGATTGAGAAGATGGAATTGCTCTTAACAGTAAAAAAGAAGTTAGGAGAGTAAAGGGTTTAGGTGAAAGATAATGTGGTTCATTTTGAAAAAGTTGAATTTCAGAAGTCTACTAGACTTCTTAATATGAAATGTTCAAGAATTTAACTGGCACTTGATAAATCAGGGGAAATCAATAGAGAGAGAGAGACAAGGAAGGAAAGGACTCCAGATATTGCCAACAGCCCATGAAAGTAGCCAGTGTAAGGAGATTAAATGTCTTGTTCATGAAACAGCAAACAGGTTAGTGTCAACAATTATAAATTAAAATTATAAGACTGGACAAGTAGGAAAGGACCAAATTACAAAATTATTTACAATCAAGATAATTTTATAATTGATTCCAAAGATAATAGGAAGTCATTGGAGTTTATCAACATGGAAAGATCTTAAAGGATAGGTTCTTACCAAGTCAATAAACTCTAGCTGAGTGGAGAATTGTTGGAGGAGATACTTGAGACAGGAAAACCAATTAGAAATACTCCAGATATGAGATGATAAGAGCTTCGCCAGAGACAAGGCAGTATAAAAGGACAGAAGGGATAATAGATATTGCAAAGGTAGAATCAAAATGACTTACCAACAGTTTGGATGTAGGGAAGAAAAGTGCAATAAAAAATGAAGAGTTGAAGAGACACCTGGTTTTTAAAACAGGGGACAACTAAATTCTGGTCTATAAAAGTGATTTAGAATAGAGAAATTTTGGGGAAAGGATAATGAGTTCAGAACTGGGTATTCTGAATTTTAAAAATCTACTGGAAATTCAATTTGACATGTCTAATAGAAAATTTGTAGGAGTGAATCTGGTGGTCAAGATAGAGTTCAAGATTCATATAGAACTCAGGAGAAATATGAACTCAAATGTTCCCAGTTTCATGGCCAACTCCCTAGTCATCACATTGAACTCTTCCTCACATATATTGAAACTAACAGAGGGCAGCTAAGTGGTGCAGTGGATAGAACACTAGCCCGGGAGTCAGGAGGACTGGAGTTCAAATCAGCTTCAGATACTTAATAATTGCCTAGTTGTGTGACCCCAGGCAAGTCACTTAAACCCATTACCCTGTGAAAAAACAAACTAATAGATGTAGGAAATTTTTGAATAAAGTGGAATCACAATAAATAGGTTCAAGTAGGAAGAAAAGAACAACTTTTAAGTGAAGGAGCAACATTTAAACCTCTGTTCCCAGTAGATAATTCATAACATTGTAAGTAGAATGGTTTAAGAATGACATACAAGGGGAGAAAGCTAGGGTGGTGCAGTGGAAGGAGCACCAGTCCTAGAGTCAGGAAAACAAGTTCAAATCTGGACTGAGATGCTTAAATTTAAATTTAATTAAACTTAAGTTTAAATCTAGACTCAGACATATGTGTGACTTTTGGTAAGTCACTTAACCACACTACCTTGTAAAACAAAACAAAGCAACAACAAAAAGAATCACATATAAGGGTATCTATATAACTCTTAATAGAGGGCAGCTAGGTGGCACAGTGGATAAAGCACCAGCCCTGGAGTCAGGAGTACCTGGGTTCAAACGTGGGCTCAGACGCTTAAAAATTACCTAGCTGTGTGGCCTCGGGCAAGCCACTTAACCCCATTTGCCTTGCAAAATCCTAAAAAAAAAAATACTCTTAGTAGAGAAAAATGTAATTCACCTGATGAATTATTCAATCAGAAAAGGCCAGAGGTTTTTTTTTTATATCCTAAGTAAATTACAAGAAAATTGAACAAAACTCCCCAAATTTAAAATATATATTATAAAATGTTTATATTGTCATCATATGAACTAAAACAACAGAACAACTTATATAAGAAGGAAAAAAATGGATATTATCATCTTCCATTACAAAACTTAGCACTATATATATTTTTCATAATCCTCAATTACACACCCCAAGTCCCTATGCTATCCTTTCCCGCAAGCAAATACTTATCTGATTACTACTGTTATCAGTTTCAGCACTATGTGGAGTTAATAGGTGAAAAATTAGTCTTAAAATCTGTATTAAAACCAAATTAGAATGAATCTTATAGCAGGGGGGGCTTGAGCATTTGCCTGGAGAAAGCTTGAGATCCAAGATCTTGAAACAGCAGCCACTGCAATGAAGTGCATCCCATGTGAAATTCATGTAACTATGCATCTATCTGTGAACTCTACTCTGTGCAAACATAGTGTTTTCTGATGAATACAGATGTGGTTTAAAAATGCCAGAAAAATAGAACACTCACTGTGTCTGACAATGTAATGTCCTGTCAGTAACCCCTGTGGAAATCACAAAGCTTCCAAATATACTAAGTCTTGAAGGTCACCCCATATAAATCTGTCTAGAGCCAAGGATTGCTGCAGCAAACTAGCTGGAGTCAGACAATGCTAAGAATATGCCTAGTACTGTCACACTTACAGACCTCACTGGATGAAATCATAATCACTGTTTTCATGTTTAGAATTAGACATATTTAAATCAGCCTGATATTTATTCTACAATATGACCCTAAGCCTTCATTTTACACATCTGTTCTGGCATTTAAAAATGTTACTGAGCAGGAAGATAGGAAACAATTAATGAAGGGTGTGGAGTGACTGAGACAATGTTTCTGGATATCCAGCTATTTAAATCTTTTCTCCTTGAAAGTGTATTTATTTTTGTATCTTATGACCTAGTCCATGCTCTGGTTTTATGTAGAGAAATTTCAATTTTATTAGAATCTCCCCGAATTCAATTTCTTGCTTTGTTTTGATTCTACCTAAAATACTTTTGAGGAATCTCAAAATTCTTCTCATGATGAAGTCACTGAAAATACGGGTAAGATTATATATATATACGTGTATATGTGTGTGTGTGTGTGTGTGTATAATTCTCCAATCTTTCCTGAGTCTTATTTTTTTCCATAGATTCCTCAAAATTAATATTTGCATATATAATTTAGACTTCCCTCAGACAGAAAATGGAGTGGAATTATTATGGGGGGAAAGACCTTCAACTACACTGAACCCTGCCATTAAGATTTCTATATATATCACTTTTATTTCTGGAGACCATTCAAACTATCAGGCCAATAGTACTGTCTGAAAAACTAGATCTGCCTTTTAAGAAAACTGAATTCTTGATAACTAGAGAGGCAGTTCATTTCTCATTGATACTGCTCTATCAAAAAAATCATGGAAGCAGCAGGCAGAGTCAAGGTCTTAAGTTCTCCTATGATGTGACTTTCTCTTCAACCTATAGCCACCAGGTGAAAGTTCTTCTCTCAATTGGCAGATTAATTTATTTTGTGAAACCACTATTTTTCCAGGAATGAGCAAAAAGCAGAATAAGTAGTCCTCTACTTCCTACATATAATTATCATTTAGAGAATTAGTTAATGCCATTGCTTGCTTTGCAGGGACCAATACAGTTAAATATGGAGATATTTAACACTAGGAGTAGGTCCAATAAATGGTAATTCTTTAACCACAGTGATTCATGAATAAAATAAAGATTGATGGTCTTCCTCTCTTGTTACCTTTCATGTCTTTAGTGATAGCAGTAAACTGGGTAAAAAAGCAAAGATAAGGTACTAAGAATCACATAATTTGTTGACTATAAAGTTTAATTAAATTTTTGGTGCCTTCAAAAAACAAAATCTTTGATAAAGCTAAACTTGTATTTTTTCTTACACATTAACACTGAATCACAGGATTCAATTGAAGGAGGTCTTATAGTCCAATCCTTCAATGGTAAAGAAAAATGAAGACCAAGATGGAGGGGAGGTTGAGAGTGACAAATGACAGGACCAAAAATTTCAGCATAGGAGCTGAATACATGACTTTTTCCTCTATCCATTCAATCCAAAGTAGAAACTACTCAAGAAAAATCAAGTCTAAAGGTGCCTACTATGTGTCAGAAACTGTACTAAGTGCTGGGGATACAAAAAAAGTGCAAAATCAATTCTTGATTTCAAATAACTCTCTGAGATAAATAACATGCAAAAAAATAAAATCTATGTTCAATCAAGATAATGATAGAATAAATCAGAGATAATCTTAGATAGAAGGAACTAGGTATTAAAAGAGATTAGAAAAAGCTACTTGATATCTGTAGGATTTTACATGAAACATGAAAGAAGTCAAGGATGCCTGGAATTGGAGAAGAATGGGGAGCAATAGAGACTTCTTAGATTGAGAAATAAGCAATTAAAATACATGGAATTGGGAGGGAGTGTCTTGTTAAGGAACAACTGAGGACCAGGAATACTGGATTTAAAAGTCCACAGAGGGAAGTAAATTATAGGAAGAACAGCAAGACAGGAAGGAACAATGTTATGAAGGGATTTAAAATTCAAATAGGACTTTATATGTGATTTTATATTTATATGGAACCACAGGAATTTAATGACTATGAGGTGAACATGGTCAAATCTATGTATTAGAAACATTAAGTTGATTGCAAAGTGGAGTAGGGAGAACATTATTTCATAAATGTCAACTAGAAGACTAGGAAAATCTAAAGACTTGTGGTTCTAACAAGGCAGAATAAAGAAAGGACCCCAATTGTAATCTTCCAATATTCTCCTCCAAATAAATTTGAAAGATGACCTCATATCAAATTGATTAAAAACAGATTAGGGTAAAATATATGCCTAGCCTAAGACAATCAGAAAATCTGTGATACCAGTGAGGGAGTCAATCTTCAGGGTGGACATTGGCAACATCAGCAGTGGTCTTTGGAGATTTTTTGTCAGTGCTGGCAGCAACAGTTTTGGAAGTTCTCAGCACAGACACAGTAAGGGTGTCGGAAAACTAGTCACAAAGAGATTACTGGACACCCTTTGGTGGCAGGTGTTGCCTGATACCTCTATTGCCCATATATAGTTCTGGGTTACCACAAGGACAGGAAAAAGTGCTTGTGGTTGGTATCACAAAGTAGTAGAGTTTTTTGGCAGAAAGGGGCACTAGTACTTGGCACAACAGGGGAACACAGTCATTTCCTGGGTAATGAACAGAGGGCAGACTAAGAAAGCAGTAATTATATCTCTATTGGATCACATCAACTTGGAAGAAATGAAAACTTGCAGTACTCCAGAACTAGCTCTGAAAACAACAGGGTAAAAAGCCTAAAGCTTGGCATAATGTTTCCTCATCCCCATGTGAGAAGAGCCTACTTTTAACATAAAGTTCAAAATTAGGAAACAGGCTGAAAAAATGAGCAAAAAGCAGAATAACTTGGCCTTATGGTGGGAGGAAGAAGTAGGATGTAAGGTCAGAAGAAAGTCAACAGTGTAAAATAACAACAACCAAAAGTCTCAAAGAAAAATGCTAATTGAAAACAAAACCAACATGAACTGCCTGAAAGGGTTAAAGAAAGTAATAAGAGTGTTGGAGGGAAAAAAATCAGAAAAGAAATGAGAGTGAAGTAAGAGAATTTAAAAATTGGTAAAAGAGGCACAAAAATTACTAAAGAAAATAATACCTTAACAAAAGGAATGGGCATAATGGTAAAAGAGGCACCAAAAGTCAACTAAGGAGAAAGAAAAATCCTTAAAATAAAGATGAAATATCAACAACAAATGAGAAAAAAATGAAAAAATACAAAAGATCATTATGGAAGATACTTTTTAAAAAATTTAGAATTAGGTAGATTGAAGCTAATAACACCAGGAGAATTAAGAAACAATTAGACAAATAACAAAAGAAAATGTAAAATGTCTCATTGAAAAAGCAACAGATCTGGAAAACTGATTGCGGAGAGACATTTTAAAAATTACTGGACTACCCAAAAAACTATGATAACTCCAAAGAGAGAAAGAGAAAGAGAGAGAGAGAGAGAGAGAGAGAGAGAGAGAGAGAGAGAGAGAGAGAGTGCCTAGGCATCATATTTCAAGAAATTATAAAGGAAAACTGTCTTGATAGCTTAGATCCATAGCACAAAAAAGAAATTTTAAAAATTCACTTCTTAAAAGAGATATTAGGGGTGGCTAGGTGGTTCAGTAGATAGAGCACCAGCCCTGGAGTCAGGAGTACCTGGGTTCAAATCTGACCTCAGACATTTAATAATTACCTAGTCGTGTGGCCTTGGGCAAGCCACTTAACCCCATTGCCTTGAAAAAATCTTAAAAATAAAAGAGGGATATTAAATGAAAATTCTCAGGAATATTATAGTCAAGTTCTAAAGTTCTAAGATTAGGGAGAATATACTGCTCTCTGTAGCATTTGCTTCAGCAGACTTCATGACAAATACAACAAATTGCTGGGGGAAATGTTCACATGTTTGGAGAAGCCATTCTCTTGACTCACTGATATGTTTGAGGTCTAATGGTTACCTTTTACATGCTATAGCTCATCTTCCTAGAATATTTAGTGGGGGTGTGGCTGCTGCTCATGCTATAATTTCTTGTAGTTGCAGATGAGAGATGAGTGAGTAGTTGGAAACCAAAGGTGAATGGACAGCATTCCTCATCCTAGAGGTGCTACTCCACCCTTAACAACCATATACTATATACCAACAAATACTAAGTACATACCCATTCATATCAATATCTAAATTTATAAATGTTTATATGTATATATTTATACTATGTATTATATTCATATCTTAGCCACTGACTAACTCATAGGAAGAAATTAAGAAATTCTGACCTAACATGACATCTTATACACAATGAGTGCTTAATGTTTTATGTCTAAAAGATCCAAGATGAAAGGAACCCCCTATGTACTTTGCAGTAGTTGAGAGTTCATCGATTATCTGAAGTGGTACAAAATTCTACTCTGTCCTCCAATCAAATTAAACATTTTTAAAAACTGAAGTTAAATTACTTGGGCAATAATTCAAGTAGGACATCACCTCTTTATAACTGTTTCTTTTAAATAAAGGAAATTGTGTGAAAGTTCAATTTTCTAAAATCCATTCCAGACCTTAAGATGAAAGATGTAAAAGTGGCATCAAAAAGAAAGGCTAGAATTTGAAACATTAAGAATCCTGGCTTATCTAATTAGTTGAGTTAATCAGTTAAAGTTGAATATCCCTTTCTCTGTATGTATCTTACAATTAATTTTGTATGGGTATTTCCTTCTCCCCCCCTTTGTAATATAAGCTTCTTAAGGAGAGGACCTGATTTTGCCTTTCTTTGTTAAACCTGTGTTTTCTGTTGCAATTCAACTTCAGAAGCCACATTGGAGGAGGAAGCTGATGATAATAAACAAGTTGGTTCCAAACCAGTTTTTTCTTAATACTATAAAGCATTTAACTGCCCATACAAAACTCCTTTTAAAGAAAAAATAATTAAGGTTGTATAAGATTTGTTTTTAAACTGCATAGCATTTTGGTTTCATTGTTGTTGCTTTTGGTATAATTGGCACATTCCCAAATATGTCTATAGAGAGCCCTGTCCATTAAGTAGTATTTTCAATAGCCCTAAGCTTGGCTGGTACAATTTGGGGGGGTTGATAATTGGCATGGAAATTTTAAGTAGGTTCTTGTTTGTGCATAGCATACTAGTTATTTTATAGGGATGTAGTTCATTTTCATCTTCAGTTGTCCTTGATGCAGCATATGAAAGAATTGGTTATTTGCTTACTAATTAACACTATGTAATTGCAAAAAAAAAGTTTCAGTTTTTTGCTGTTGTTCTATATACTTCTAAGAAAATATGGCAGCATGCACAATATCCTGCTTCACTCTATTGGTGACTAAGAAAGTTTAAGAACATTGTTCTTCATCCAGAACCCATACAAACATATCACAAAACTGGTGTATAATACTGATTAACTTCTCTGGGACACCAAATTTAACCACAATCTTCCACAACTCTCCATGACTGGCCACCAAATTTCACCATGATCTTCCCTGTATAGTAGGGAGAGTTATAGACTTGCTTTCTTTCTTTTTTTTTTGTAAGGCAAATGGGGTTAAGTGGCTTGCCCAAAGCCATACAGCTAGGTAATTAATAAGTGTCTGAGGCCAGATTTGAACTCAGGTACTCCTGACTCTAGGGCCCGTGCTCTATTCACTGTGCCACCTAGCCTCCCCTAGACTTGTTTTCAGGAATACTCAAGTTCAAATTCTTATACAAACACTTTTTAGATGTACAACCCTGGAAATGATATTTAGTATCTCTTTGTTTAGTTTGCTAATTTGTAAAATGGGTATAACAAGAGTGTGTCTACTTTACAAGGTAGTTGTCATGAATACATGAGATATTTTATGTGAATCATAAAACTTGGTCAAACACCTTGATCATGTTGTTAAACATTGCATATGGACCTTTGTTTAGCTCCCGGAATTTCTCCTATAGTTATCAGGCAGTAAACACCATAGAGACCATTTCTGTGACCTTTCTGAAGCCACATTGGCTCTCAGGAAGTTGTTCATCTAACAGGTAAAGGTTTACCAAATTATGGTGGAATCTGGCAATAATCTTGTCAGCAATGATGGAGAGAGAAAGCCACCTGGTGATTACTATAGGACAACCTGTTTCCTTTTGCTTAATAGAGTTATTCATTGAGAGAGTTCAAGGGTTTCATCTTTTCAAATATTATGGAAGATTTCAAATAAAGAATGAAACTGGTCCCATCCTGGTCAAGATCTATAAGACAGAGAGAGTTCACTGCTCATTGCAGTACAGTGTCTCACATAGAGTAAATATGTAATAAATGAGTATTGCTTAATTTATGACCAAATTGATGTTTGCTTTTCCTTGCATCCTATTTTGTGAATGCTCTAAGGATTATCTCATTTTGCTTGCTCCTCTCCATCCATCTCTTGGCTGGCCTTGTACTGTATCCAGACCAAAACCATAAGTTTTATTTTCTATATGAGCAAATCACTAATGTATATGAATCTGGAAAAGACAATTAGAAGAATGCCTTTGCACAACATTGTCCATGCTTTAATCAACAAATTGTGCTTGTATTGTCACCATTTATTTGATGTCATGGTCTTCTTCAATTTTGAAGGAAAAAATCATTAATAAAAAGTCTTCTCAACAATCTGGACCAGATATCATACCTTGAAAGAACTATTTCCCTGGAACTCTACTTTTTGTAACTAGATGACTATCTTTTTAAAATATTATTTTATGAACCCCAACTTCAATTTCACTTTACTCCCTTCTATCTACTTTCTCCACAAACTTTTTGATAGCTATCTCACCAGAAAATTCTTTTCTTTTATATTTCTCCCATGCCCAATTCTCTCCCCAATTCTAGAACCACAAACCCATTAGCAAAACTTGTCTTCAATTATTCTTGGATGGGATATATCAGTCTACTCCTTGATTTTTCTACTCACCCTCCCACCATAGCTTTCTTAACCAAAATATCCCTCCTGGGCTTTTCTACTCCTATGAGATGACTGTTTTCCCCTTTAGAATTTAGGACAGTAATTACCTTTAATTTTTTTTTTATTTCCAACATTTAATTCAATGTTTTAAATGAAATAAAAATTTCTTAAATGCTTCTGCATCAGTCATTAATAACAAAAATATATAATTCTAAATATAACCTTCACTATTACCCTCTGAACTATTCCTTTCTATTTATGTCAGGAATTGATAAAAAAAAAAAGACTGTAAAGAGTATAAGAGATCATTTATTTCACTAGACTCAGCTCAATGTCTGGCTAAGTTCTTTAGTAGTTGAATAATGGGTTTTCTCATTGCATAGAAGGCAAATTATTCAACCTTTGTTGTACCTCATATTTCACACTGATATTATTAAAGTGTTGAATTAGGTAACCTTAGAATTTTTTCTAATTCTAATTCCTATGGCACTAATGATAATCTTATTGAAATTGAACAAGGTCAAGACCAAATGGTAAAGGGTCTAGGATTTCCTATTTATTATTTAGGAATTTACCCTTCAGGAAAATGTAGAGCCCACCTACTGTCTTTAGTGCAGAAGCTGATTCTATAGAACTGGAAAAAATGTACAAAGATGATCCACAGGAAACAGCATCCAAAAAAAAAACCCAGTAATGGAGAACAGAATTCTAAGTAGGATATGAGGTCTATCTTCAATAATAGCTAACATTTATGTAGCACTTTAAGTTTACAAAGTGCTTCACAAAAAATATCTCATGCATTCACGACAACTACCTTATAAAGCTGGCAGTCTTATTATGCCCATTTTACAAATTAGCAAACTGCTTAGTTTGAGATACTAAATATCATTTCCAGGGTTGTACATCTAAAAACTGTCTGAATAAGAATTTGAACTTGAGTATTCCTGAAAACAAGTTTATAACTCTCCCTACTACGCCACTTGGGTGCCTCTTTTTAATATTTTAAGGTCTTTCATGTGAAAACAGGAATAAACTTGTTTGTTATCAGAATTCAATTGTAGGAGGAAAAAGATAAAATATAAATTTAAAACATTTCTGAATGTTTCTGAAGTTAAACTATTGGAAAAATTGCATGTATTAGTCTAGTCTTAAGTTCCATTAAATACAAGCAATATCCCTTATTGTGATGACATATCATAATAAAGTAAATTGTGGCCACCTCAATTCATTTTCACCCCCATCCTTGAAAATGCTTATGTTACTTCTTCCTAGAATATAATGCGATTAACAGGCTCATATAGTCATCACTTGGGCAGGTAGGTGGTATAGTGGCATAATCTTAGGTAAGTCACTTAACTGTTTCTACCTCAGTTTTCTAATCTATAAAATGAGCTAGAAAAGAAAATGGCAAACCACTCCAGCATCTTTGTCAAGAAAATTTCAAATGGGGTCATAGAAAGTTGGATACAACTGTAAATGACTGAACAGCAACAACAACGAAAAGTCATCATTCAGGAATTACTTTGGATTACTACAGTCACACAATCTTTAGAGAATTTGGAGAGACTCTGGAAAAGAGATTAAGATTTTCCCCTTACATATTCTGTGTTAAAGCCCAATACTTAGTATTTCCCAAATTCTTTTTTTGTACAAGCTTTGTACAATCTATTCCTCATGCATTTGATATTTTCACTCTCTTCCCTTAAGTCTCTTGGAATCCTCCTGAGTTTCTTTTAAGACTAAATTTAGCTCAGAACTTCCTCCTTCACAAGGCCATTTTTGATACTCCAACTTACTAGACCTCTTTTCCAATTCCCATCTCTCTTAATTAATTATCTGACTGTGTGTTGTTATTTCCAATAAAATATACAATGTCTGAAGCTAGGCTGTGACAATTTGTCTTGCTTTTTCTATACCCACTGCATAGCATGCTGACTGAAACAGTAGGTGATTAACAAATGCTTGTACAATTATAAAGTATTTCACTTAATGGATTAATACATTGATAAGTATTAAACTATTTAATGTTTTCAATATGTTTGGAAGGATAATTTATTTTCCAACAAATGTCAATTACGTTAAAAACAATTGAGTTAGAAAATTCTTAAATATATCCCTTCCCCTAGCAAATTTTGATCCTTAACTTTCTATTCTTTGTAGTTGCCAAAGAGGTATTCCTAAGGTACAGATTGACCAAGTCACTTTCTGCTCAATTAGTTCAGGTGACTTCGTGATATTCATTACTTTATTCAATGCTTTCCAATTGTGTCCCATTCTTCATGACCCTATTTAGGGTTTTCTTAGCAAAGATATTGGAGTGGTTTGCCATTTATTTCTTCATTTCATTTACAGGTGAGAAACTGAGGCAACCAAGATTAAGTTTATTTGTCCAGGGTCACACAGCTAGTAAATGTCTGGTGGCCAAATTTGAACTTGGGAAAAAGTCTTCTGTACTCCAGACTCAATACTCTATCCATTGTGCCACGCAGCTGGTTTTACAACCATAATCCTTTGCTTATCCAATGAAAAAGGAGTGAATTACATTATGTCTTCAGGACTGATATTTGTCATTACAATTAAAAATCAACTGTGTTTTAGTTTTTTATTTGCTTTAATATAGGAATGAATATAGTGATCTCTTGGTTTTGCTTACTCTGCTCTATATCAGTTCATGCTAACCTCATGTTTCTCCATCATATGTAATTAATAATTATGATAATAATAGCTAATATATATGGAATTTTAAGGTTTGCAAAGTATTATATATATATATATATACTATATATGTTATAGCAGATATGAAAATCTCATAAGTGGGTATTCGTATTCATGCTATGTTTATATAGTTATTTATATCTCCAAAAAGAGATATAGTGTGTTTAAATTTCCCCCCCTTAAATCTGAGATTAATTTCAAGCAGACAGACATTCTTGATAAATACTCAAGATCTAACCTTTTCCTCTGGTGCCAGCATAGCTTAAGGAATGGTACAATAAAAATCATTTGGGGGCAATTGTTGTGATCATAATTTTGATTTATTTATTTCCCAGTGCAGTACTTGAAATCACAGATGTGCCCCCTAAAATACTGAATCCAAAAGGAAAACCATTAGTTTCTATGAGTGAAAGAAAACACAGTTCATCAATATCAGAGATTTGGCTGTCAAAAGCAGAAAGAAGATAGGAACCGAGAGCCATAGGATTAAAATAAATGAATGCCAGGACAAAGAGTCAGAATTCTGAGTTTTGTGAGAGTAGAGTGTACTTTTTTATATTAAATAATGTATATTTATTCTAACAGTGAAATTGCATAAATCAAAAGAGGTCAGAGACATTTTACAAATGTGAATGCATTTACAGAAAAGGGAAAGCAAACACAATTTTACCTCTATGCAAAATTGCAGGGAGGGAAAAGTATGTGAGAGTAATACCTTCTTGTCTACTTCTATTCAAAATTCCTCCTGGAGCTGACTGTTGGGCATCTCTGAATTTTGACAAACACATTCTGTTTCAGTAGAGGAAGGAACATGGTATAAGTACTAATGACTTCATGTTGAATGACAGGCAGATACCATGAACATCTTTGAAAATTTTAGGAATCTTGAAGAAAATCATGCTTGTGAGCTGAGCAACTGTACCTCTTGTTCTATTTTGTCTTTAATCACCAGATCTTATCAAGTTCAATTAGGACTACCAGCTATGCTACCCTGCAAAGGAAAGGTTATAAGTAAATAAAAGTAAAATATACAGTTAAGCACACACACACACATGCACACATATCACAGATAGATAGACGTGCATATTTTTCAATATTTATGTGTTTATATATAATCCATATAGCCATATAGCTACACACATATTGTTTAACTTCTGAAAAAAATATTTAAACCATGTTCTATTTAATAAATAGGTAAAAAATCATATACATGTAAATAAAAAGAATGTTAAAGTCCTTTTATATTAAAATAGGTTCCCTCCTCTTAGGGAGCTACAGAGATAATAGTATTTCAAATATTTTAATGATAAGCTATGGTTTACCATTTGGATGTAATAGAAAGGTGGATGTAATCCCTCAAAATTGAAGTCTTTCTCCTATGGTAGTCAAAAATAGACATCAAACTCTTTACACTGAACAAATGATACATAAAGTTGCAATTTTGATAGATCTCACTTGATTTTGGAATGGAAGAGAGGCTTTATTGATTAATCATTCCAAATATCATTTGACAAAATAAGGATAATACAATAAATGAAAATGTATAATTGATTGACACAGTAGCAATTGGCCTGTGCTTTTATTGTTTGTGAGGTATGTTAAGTTACCACCAACTCTTCAGGACCCTCTTTGGAGCTTTCTTGGTGAAGATATCAGAATGGTTTGCCATTTCCTTCTACAACTCATTTTACTGATGAGGAAATTGAAGCAAATGGAGTTTAGTAATTTGTCCAAGATAACACAGTTGGTTAGTGTTTGAGGATGAATTTGTCAGATTTTCCTATCTCCAAGGCAAGTGTTCTACCCTTGTCACTTAGACACCCAGTGGTACTTATTCCTATTTTGTGCAGGTTGTATTTTCTAAAGACCTTGAAATTGTTGGTAATTTCCTGGCTTCCTTATACCTGAAGAACTTCAGGAAGAACATTACTTTTTTTTCCTATAACCAGACTTGGATTTTTGTGGAACGCTGGTCAAGCTGATTTATTTGATATCAAAGATAATAATACTTATGAAGATGATTAACTGAAATTTAGTATTATATATATTTCCACAGATAATTGGTTTGTCCAACTTAAATTGAAAGATCTGACAGGACATAAAGAAGGGGATCTATTCTTTATATGTTTTCCTGGTGAACAGCCAGCAAGCATTATTTGGTACTTAACTATGTGATGAAAATGGGGTTATTAATTGAACTTCAAATATAAACTCAACCTAAGATAAACCTTGTCCTCAAAGCACTTACATTCTACTGGGGGATGGGGGGGCCATAAAACCCCCAAAAAAGGAGATAACATCTTAATAGGACAAAGATAACCATTCTATTAAAGTCCTATTAGTTGTCTGGATAATGAAGGTTGAATGGTCTAGAATGTAGAAAAGTGCCACAGGGCCAGAGAAAGAAAAAAGTTGAATCATAATAGTGAAGTCCAGAGAATAAAGGATAGATGGTAAGGACCTTTCCTCAAAATGGAGGTTCTGAGAATAATTCAACTTCAGTTCTTTTCCACATGGTATACCTGGTTTTTATTCAAATGATCAGAGAGAAAACTTTCTCATGATTTTATACTGTCTTTTGTGACATACAAATTTGAATTAGATTTCCTTATTATAGGTAACTTGTAGCATTACAAACCTGATAAACCCAACTACTTAAAGGAATTTTTTACAGTCATTCTATTAGCTTCAATATACAGTGATAATAATATTTCTTTTTTGGATAATAATATTTCTTAATATTTCTTAAGTATTTCTTAAATTTTCTGTAAGAATTCTTTCCCTATGTGACCCACTACTCATTCTGTTACTCTATTTCCTCTGAAATAACCTTACAATTACTACAGATACAGATAATTGATTACATAGCTGAATATACATATATGCAATTATACCTATAAATCTAGCTATTGCATACATATAATTATTGTATTTTATTTCCCCCATTAGAATGTGAACTCCTTGATGGTCATATTATACTTTTGCCTTTGTTGTCATTATACCTTTCACATAATCAGTACTTTAGTAAATCTTATAACCTGACTATGTTCCCATCATTGAAGGACAATGATGCTTTGTCCTTCCTTCTTGAAGACAGCAGGGAAGTGATGCCATGATGAGCATATGAATTAGATTTGAGTGAGGGTGTGCTGTGCTAAGCCAGCAGTCTCACTTTCTCCTCCAGAGCCATCTGAATCCAGTGGTCAGATATGAATCAAGATGACTGGAGATGGTCCTGGATATGAGGCAATCAGGGTAAATCATTTTACCTGAGGTCACACAGCTAGTGTAGTTAGGTTTGAACTTCCATCCTCCTGACTTATCTGCCCATGAAGGTCAATAGCAAAATAGTCAAAGGAGGGCCCATTCAGAGAGATGAGAGAAAGCTAGTTTTGTATAATGACAAATCAAATTTATAAATGAGTGCAGGTCCCTAGAATTTTTAGAAATAAATTCACGGGGGCAGCTAGGTGGTGCAGTGGATAGAGCACAGCCCTGGAGTCAGGAGGACCTGAGTTCAAGTGTGGTTTCAGACACTTAATAATCTGTGTGACCTTGGGCAAATCATAACCCTACTACCTTGTAAAAAAAAAAAGAAATTCAGACCATCATTTAAAGACCCTCACAATCTAAATCCAACCTATATTTTTGACTGGATTAGATATTACTCCTTCTATATTATATATTCTTTGATACCACCAAAGTGGCCTTCTTGCTGCTCCTGACATAATTCACTTCATCTTCTGTCTTTGTGACTTCATAAGTTATCCCAGATATTTAGAATGTAGATCTTTCTTCCCTCTACCTAATAGAGCTCTCCCTTACCTCCAATTTTTACCTAAAATTTTCTTTAAACATTCATTATTTACTAACTCCTTTCCTGGGGAGTTACCAATGCCCCCCAAAAAAATTAACTTGCAGTTGTTTTATATATATAGTCTGTGTCTACATCCTTGAGGAGTCAAGATGTTTCTCTTTAAATTTGTATTATCAGTGTCTAATAACTTTCCTGGGGAATAGATTTTGCTTAACAAATATTCTTTCATTGATTGATAAGATTTTAATGTTTATGAATTGACTTTATTTACAATAACCCTGAAAGATAAATAATGCACAAATAACATTACAATTTTACAGAAGAAGAAATTGAGGCCCAGAGAGCATAAGCAAGTCAAATTTCAGAGCTAATAAATATTGGATGTAGATCTTAAATCACAGTATTTTAACTTCCTAATCTTGACTCATGTATATGGAATTGTCCCATGACTTTACCATTCTTTCAACATATAAACCTTTTCCCTCCTATCCCTGACATAAGACATAGCTCTTTCTATTATTTACAAAATATAAACAACTATGTAGTGCAATGGGTAAAATACACTGAAATAAAAACAAAACAGAGAATTTATTCTCAGTGTCTGTCTTTGATGGAATCACTCACTTCTCTAAGAATCAATTTCAGGAAAGAAGGAAGTGAACATTTAGTGAGTAATTATTACGTGCCAGATACAGTGCTAAGCATTTACAAATATTAGTTCATTTAAATTTCAACAACCCTAGGAAGTACCTCATTATTACTCTTATTTTAGAGTTGAGGAAAGTGAGACAGAAAGAGGTTAAATCGACTGCCCACAGTAACACAACTAGTTTGCTAAGTATGTGAGACCAGAAATAAGCTCAGATTTAACTGACTCTAACTCCAATATGCTATCTAGTACATCACTAGCTATTTGAATTATAAGATAGTTAAATACAACTGGGCTCACAGAGCTGTGGTAGGTGAAAGATGAAATGACTGAGTAAACAAGGTACAATCTTCCTAACATATGGATTTATTAAGCAAAGCCTGCCAGTTGCATAATAAATTGAGCCAAGACCGCCTTCAGCTTTGGTATATGGGGGAAGACACTTTTTTATGTTATTAAAAACAATCCAATAAGACAAGTTTCCTGAAATCAGAAAGCAGTGGTGTCTCATTGTCCCCCAATTCAATCAAAAGAATATGCAATTACTAGCTGATTGACCAATATGAGGTTGGTTTCCAGATAAGAGGTAAGGGTTGCTTGAGATGTGTAATTGAGAAGATTCCTATTAAAAATTGTCACATCTGAGTAGATTGCTGCTGTTCAGCATAACCTAAATCCTCAATTAAGGGTCTCTAACCTTTAGCAGAGATGTTTCAGCTTCTCAGCTACATAGGAATAAGTTCAAAAAATGGATTAAAGTTTTCCCACAATTTCTACAACTGAATAGAATTTTCTCATAAGACAGAAATTGGACCAGACCCATAACTGAATAGAAAGGAAACTGAACTAGCTATAGAATTGAGTTAAAAGATAGAGTCAGTGAGGTTCACCTAATTCCCACCACCACTAGCTATTTTAATTCCATCAGCATCATAGATTTAGAAATGGAAAGGTCCTTAATGATTGAGTCCAAGCCCTTCAATTTGATAGAAGAGAAAAATGAGGACTATAGAAATGAAATCACTTGCTGAAGGCAATAAAGGTGACAGATACCAAAATGAATGTCAAATGAAGGTCTTCAGGCAAAAAAAAAAACAATGCTCTTTTTATTACATCAGTTTGCTGTTATAAACATCAAATCAAACAATGTATCTAAAGGGCATAAAATAAGAGCAGAACAAATGATTGCTATTTGAACACAATGATTACCTGCAAGTTATTATCATCATCATCATTGTTGTAATTAGTGATAGGGATTTTACTTTGGTGAGAGGAAAGGGAGAAACAATTTCAATCCTGTAAGTTAACTTCTTCCCAAGCAATATTATTTTAGGGAATAAGAAAACATTCACCAAATCACAGAATCTGTTTTAGTCCCTTAAAAATTATCTCATTCTTATACATTTCTATAGAATTGCATCTATAATAAACCAAATGATCATTTTTAAAGCCATCCTCTTTTGAAAATCCTCAGTAAAAGGAACCCTTCTATGTGCCAAGATAATTCATTCTATTTTGGCACAACTCTATTCATTAGGAAAGAGAAAACCTAAATTTATTTCTATTTTCTGTCTTCTCACAGAGAAACATTGTATTAGGAAGCATAAAAATTTTTTAAAAACTTAATATCTGGTATATACATACATACATATATATATATATATATATATATATATATATATATATATTAAATTGGGTATGTGATTCATCGATGTGGAGAAATCTCAAGGAAGTATTTGTCCTATTAATGAGGTCAAAAGCTTCTTGCAACTGACAATTATAGAGAATTGCCTGGAAACACTGAGAAATTAAACTGACTTATATAGAATAAGAATAAAGTCATTCTTTGAACCCAGGTTTTTTTGACTCTCAGGTTAGCTCACTGGTTACTGCATTATGCTGCTATTCTTTAAATTCACAAATATAGAAAAATTTCTACAAATAATTCATAAGGATATTTCTAAAAGTTGCTTGGGTGCAATGGATAAAGGACCAGCCCTGACATCAGGGCTTAGACATTTAATCATTACCTAACTATGTAACCTTGGGCAAGTCTAAAAATTCTTGGGTTTCAAAAGTTGACCTCAAAATATTACATAGATGGGGCAGATAGGTGGCGCAGTGGATAGAGCACTGGCCCTGGAGTCAGGAGTACCTGAGTTCAAATCTGGTCTCAGACACTTAATAATTGCCTAGCTGTGTGGCCTTGGGCAAGCCACTTAACCCCATTGCCTTGCAAAAACCTTGAAAAAATTACATAGACTATTTTTACATTTCTTATATCTTAGAATAGTACATACCTCTGTGAACATAGACTATTCCAGAAATAAAAAAATGAAAAAACCCTTATTTTGAGATAAGAAATAATGAAAGGTGATTGGGGCTTCTGGCTAGTCTTCAAAGTCTGATGATGTAAACTAATTATATTCATCTTTTGAAATAAAAGTAAAAATTTTTTATAACAAATTAGATAAAATGGTTATAGGATACTATCATCCCAGAATCAAATCTTTCCTTACCTTATCAGGATCAGCTCCTTTAAATTCACAGCACTCCAAGCTGGTTAAATATACATAGATTTGTTTTTAATAGCTACCATCTCCAAATTATTCTTTGTGCTGAAAATGTGATTGACTTCTATTGTGGAGCTTGGTACCCCATAATGAAGTGAAGATTTAATTCCTAGTTCTTATCTGAAAACTGCTGGGGCTAAGGAGGTCTTGCTTTAGTCAAAACAGTCTAACATTGTGCTTCTCTATTTTCAAATCTCTTTTCCTTAATAGAATAAAAAATATCATTATGTAGGGCTTAAATAAATAATGAATCAATCATAACAAAGTCTCCTGCTTCCCTGACTTTGCTCAAAATGTTCACTCTCCTCCTTATGAGTTTCCATTGAAATCCTATCTACCCTTTAAAGTCCTAGATGGAAATCCACTGACTTCAAGAAGCCTTCCCTATTTGCCTAATCTGTAAGGATTTTTTTCTATATCCTATACTTGTAAAATGCTTTGTTTTCTCTTCAGTAAGTGTTGTATCTAGGAAATAACACCAATTTTTAACTGAGGTTACATCCTAATATGGCTACTTACTGGCAATGCTGGCCCTTTGGAGCAAGGGACACAAAGTATCCTGGGTTCAGTCCAGACAAAAGACACTCTAACTGTTAGAAACTAATTCAGCTGGAGAGACATAAATATCAGGACACAATTTTTGCAGGGAAAATGAGAAACCATGAAACTTCTCCTAGGAAGGGCAACATAAGGTCAACCTAAATACAACTGTGGTTCAGATATAAGGAGATAAGGAGAAGTACTATGTGTGGGAGTTGGTATTTTTTTCTGTATGCTGTGGATTTTGCCCATTTAGGCTACATATATATCCACGTGGGTTTTTTAAAAGCATAGATATCTCAGGAATTTTTTCCCATTGCCCACCAAGGAGGATTGATTACTATCTGGAAGGGAGGAGTAGGAAAGGTCTTAGGGCTGTCAGAACTGTTCTTCCTAAGAATTGTATCTACCCTCACCTTTCCTAAGTATTGTAGACCTAAAGCAATAATTATTTTTAAATTCAAGTCCACTTCCTAGTCCCTATCCCTTAAAAGGGAATAATTACCCCCAAGCTTATATCAATAAGTTTTTCTCCTTCTTCCAAATGCTAGTTACCAAAAAAC
This sequence comes from Macrotis lagotis, assembly GCF_037893015.1. Taxonomy (NCBI): domain Eukaryota; kingdom Metazoa; phylum Chordata; class Mammalia; order Peramelemorphia; family Peramelidae; genus Macrotis; species Macrotis lagotis. The sequence continues at coordinate 575,443,408 of NC_133666.1, forward strand.
CAAAAATAAACAAAAGACCATCACAAAAAATTAATGGTACTTTCATTCATCTAGGAAGATAACAGAAAACAAAAAGGATATACCACAAAATATATAGGTGGGCCAACTCATTCTTTCTCATATCAAGATTTCTCCATATAACTGGAAGTCTCTATTCTCACTGTAACATGAAAAGGAAAACAAGATGGAACATATGGAGGGACATCCAGGAACAACTGTCAAATCTTCAAATCTTCATGACTAACATATTCCACAGTCTTTTATTTCTCTTCCATGAATTCACCACCCAAAGACTCAGGGACTATATGTCTTGTCTGAAGTAGAAATGAAAAAAAAATAATAATAGTTCTCCACTCCAAAGATCTCATAAGAATTTCCCCTCCAAGAACTATTGTAAGTGCCCATTCTAAAAACCGAGCATCTCCACTAGACAATCTGGATCACATAGTTTAATTTTTCTTTCTAGTTGGCAACCTAATGTAGGTGCTAAGTTCAGGTGTTTCTACAATGGTGAAAGAGGAAAAACACTATTAGTGTCCTATAAATGTTGCTATTCTAGGATGCCAAGCAAAGTGCTAATCAATCCTAATTACAGTTTTGCTAATTATAAATTTTTTTAAAGTCATTTCAGTTTAAAATAAAAACCATACAACTTCCATTAACTATTTCAAAGGATTACTATAAGGAATAAATACCATAATGTACACAAAAGTATTTTAAACAGCCTCAATATTTGATATTTCTTACATAATGAGATTCCATAATGTTTCAAAAATTCATGAGGTATTTTATATTTTCTCATTCAAAACTCATATCATCCTTCTTAAATAGAACAAATATTATGATACTCATGTTTTAATAATTGTTCATGATTTCGCAGATAGAATTGTAACTAGGATAGAATATGTTGTGTTTTTCCTCAGGATACCAAAATTTAGAGTGCCTTGGTATCACCTGTTTCTTAGAAATAACTGAGTTTAGTATCTAGTTTGTGGAAACAAATAACAATAGTAAAATATAATAAAAGTGGAATTAACCAGATGCTCTGCTTTTTCTTCTTATCTCTTTGCAATTAAATCCAGTTGATGTCTGTAAGGTAGAGATTACAGTTTTTTCACTGTTTTTAATATGTCAAAACTGAGGTTCAGAAATGTTCAGTTTCGCAGTCTTACTCATATACCTACTAAATGTCAGAGGTTGAATTCTAAGCTAGGTCTTCCTGGGTGTGAGTCAAGCATACCACCCAGTATGGCTTTATATATCTTTTTGTCCTAGACCTCTAAGATTTACCTTTATTCCAGTGTCTGTTACAGTGCTTATCCCACATTAGCTGGATTGGGATGGCCAGAACAACCTCAAGCACAACAGTGAGAAAAATGCAGTTAGCCTTTGGTTATCTCCACTTTTTTACCATTTGTTCAGAATTACTTCCCATTACAATAACACAATGTACTTTCTTATATATGATTCATATTCACACAGTTCTGTTTGTACATAGCACTAATCTCTATCATCTAAATCAGACTTAGCTTATTTCCCATATGGTCCTCATGAATTAAAAAAAAATGGGGATTAGTCTTTGCAAAATAGATATTGGAACATTGTGAAGCTATCAATGAGAAATAAACAAATCCATCAGATGATAACTTATATTTTAAAATATCATTAAAATGCCATAAATTCTATTAGATTTCCTTTGTCTTGTCACCCCCTAGAAAATTGAAGAATAAAACATGCATTCATTTCAGAGACAAAGAGTTTATGACAGTAGAACACAGTGATAAAGGAAATCCCCCTGACTACAATGGAAATTTCTTCTTTTTGTTAAACTACCAAAACTCATTCATTATGCCACCAATAACATTTTCAAAATGTGGTTCATTGAATGGTTTCAGCTTCGCTCACAAAGAAGGTGTAATAACCCTGTGTTGTACCACTTTCCAAGCCAACTGATTATAAAAAGCAATGGAATTTGGGGTTGATCTTAGCACAAACACTTCTATTTTATTAATATTTTTTTAGGTTTTTGCAAGGCAAATGGGGTTAAGTGGCTTGCCCAAGGCCATATGGCTAGGTAATTATTAAGTGTCTGAGCCCGCATTTGAACCCAGGTACTCCTGACTCCAGGGCCGGTGCTCTATCCACTGCACCACCTAGACACCCTGCACAAATGCTTTTAGAGAAAATATGTTGATGTACTAGTTATAGCTATAAAATGTTACCTTGTACAAAGTGATATATGAAATGTTGTGCAAAATATTAATTAGAAAATCAATAGGGGCAGCTAGATGGGACAGGGTGCAGCTAGGTGGCATACAGGGTAGCTAGTTGGTGCAGTGGTTAAAGCACCAGTTCTGGAGTCAAGAGGACCTGAGTTCCAATCTAATATTAGACACCTAATAATTGCCTAGCTGTGTGATCTTGGGCAAGTCACTTAACCCCATTGCCTTAAATTAAAAAAAAAAAGAAAAAGAAAATCATACACAAATTCATAGAAAGCTGAAAATATTAAATATTGTAGAACAGATGATGTAGACCAGGAGTCAGAATATCTGCATTTGAATCTTGGCTCTTCTACTTATTATTGGAATAATTTTGTTTGTTTATGTGAAACAATGGAATTAAGTGACTCTACCAGGTCCACACAACTAGAATATATAAATTATATGAGACCGGATTTGAACTCAGATTACTTCTGACTCCAGGATCAGTGTTCTCTCTATATGTTGTACATCCCCTAAAAACTTTGTATGACAACCTCAGTTTTTTAATTCATATAATGATATAGATGGATTAAATAACCTCTGAAGTCTTATCTGTCTTTAAATCTATGATGCTATTGCTACACGGGATCACAAATCTGGATAATGACAAGAATCAACCTGTCAATAAACTATTGTTTACCATGTGTTGAGAACTAAAGACAGGAAAAAAAACAGCCCATGCATTTAAGGAACTTCCATTCTATTTGATTCAACTTATCAAATACAAAAATATTAAAATAAATAAAAATCATTTTTGTTGGTAGGCAGTAGAACCTGATGGGTGGAGGATAAGGGAAGGTCTCATATAAAAGGTCATCAGAGTAAAACTATGAAGGAAACTCAGAATACTAATAAGCAAAGATGAAAAAGAAGAACATTTTGGGCATAAGGAACTATTTCAAACACCTGGAGATGAGAGATGAAGTGGCATGTGTGAACAATAGCAAAGCAATGCTTGTTTGAAAAGACCAGAGTGCACGGAAGGTAAAACCTAGAAAAAGTATAGTGTATTATTGAAAGAAGATTAGTTATCAGGAATTCTGGACATTCACATTATATTTTACACTAACTATGTGGATAATTAGATGTCTTTAAATTTCTCCAAGTCTCAGTTTCCTGAGACTTAAATTAGATGGGGAAGGAAGTCTCCTATAGTGCTTATATTCTATGGGATCTATTAGATGAGATTATAGATTAAACTCAAATGTACTAAACTGATAACCTTGTAGATATCTACTTTTGGATTTTCTTTAATTTTTTTCATGTAAACATAATATAATAATATAATGGAAAAGAAACTGAGGAATAAAAGATTAAATTATAAAATTAACCCAAGTAGCATGTCAAATGTTTTCAGCTTCGCTCACAAAGAAGGTGTAATAACCCTGTGTTGTACCACTTTCCAAGCCAACTGATTATAAAAAGCAATGGAATTTGGGGTTGATCTTAGCACAAACACTTCTATTTTATTAATATTTTTGATATATGATTCATACATAATATATTGCTAAATAAACAATTAAATTTGCTACTATCTTTTGTTTTAAAGACTTAGAATTGGGCTCACAGGAATTTGACTCATTCATCAATCCTTCATCATAAAACAACATTATTATTTTGACTATTTAAAAGTATGTCTTTGACAGTTAATCAATATTTCCAAGATTTTCCTTGATTAGACCACAAAAAAACAGTTAATTTCCTGAATCAATGAAGCATATTGGTCCCTATCTTTGTGCCTTATCAACATTGGAGAAGTTGGGGGAAGATCAGGACATAGATGAATTGTGATCCAATCTAACCATTGTGGAGATCAATATGGAACTTTGTCCAAAGTGCAATAAAAATGTTCAATCCTTTTGGCCCAACAATTTCAATTCTAGGCCTATATTCAGAAGAAATCATAAGAAATGGGAAAAGTCCTACATGTTCCAAAATATTCATAGCAGTTCTTTTAAGTAGTTGCAAAGACCTGGAAATTAAGGGAATGTCCATCAATTGGGCAATGGCTAAATAAATTATGCTACATGAATTCTATGGAATGTTATTATTCTATAAGAAACCATAAATAGTCAGACTCTAGAGAAGCATGGAATGAGTTACAGGATCTGATGCTGAACAAAGGGAGTAGAACCAAGAGAACAATGTACACATCAGCAACAACATTGTGAGATGATCAGCTTTGATGGAAACAGAGCCTCTCAGCAGTTCAGAGAGCTAGGACAACTGTACTAGATCAGCTATGGACAAGGTTATCCTCATCCAGAGGAAGAAAAACAAAACAAAACAAAAAACAACCCTTCACAATCTGATGAACATTTTATAAAACTTATCTCTTAAGGAGTTCTTTCCCTTAATCCCAATTCCTCATATGGAAAATGACTAACCTGTAAACATGTTAATCAAAAATATATATGTACAATGCTAACCTGACTGTTTTCCACTTTTGGGAGCAGGATGGGAAGGGAGGAATCCCTGGAATCCCTCCCCAAAATCTCATATTCTATAAGAAGCTGTTCTCTGATACATATCTTTGTGGGGGGCAAGGTAATGGGATTAAGTGATTTGCTCAAGGTCACACAGCTAGATAAGTATTAAAAAATAAACTATTACTTTGAACAATTTGAAATCTACTCAGAAAATAATCAAATCTTCAGAGACTAGAAGCTGAATGAGGTTGTTACTTGATTGGTTTACAGTGCCCAGCCCATCATAGTTGAGTCCTCTGAAGTAATGTTAGAATTCTGGGCAGTTTAGCTCTAGTTAGGACCACAGTGTCTGGTATCTTCCTCAGCCAAGTGATTTCAGATTGTCTTAGAAAGAGTCTGAAGATTACCTGAAGATGAAGATAATAAATAAACATTTATTAAGAGCCTCCTTACTTTATATCAGATATTATATTAATGCTGGGTATACTACAAGACGCAAAAAAGAGTTCTTAACAATCCACTTGAGAAGACAAAAAGCAAGCATATGTACAAACTAGCAATATACAGGATAAAAGAAAATAGTTTAACAGAGAGAAATCACATGAATTAAGAGGGATTAAGAAAGACTTCTTGGTAGACCACCAGCTTTGTAATCCCGAGGACCTGAAAGATAGATGTGTAATGTATATATCTAAATCTACTTCTATATTTGATTTTTATATCTATTTATATTAATATATTTATGCATGTATATATACAGCCATACACATTCACCCCTAAACTGACAGAGAAGCTAACCAAAGTTAGGGAAGTCAGTTCAATCTATTTTTATCTACTCAAGGTTAGATGTTTCAACCAGTCTTTTGTCAAAAGAAGCACAAATGCTGTTGTCTCGAGTTTAAAATATATCAGCATTATTATTTGTCTCAGATATTTCATTTAGCATTGTTAAGTTACCTCAGACCTTCAAGATACTTTAGGCCAACAACTTATTTTTACATACAACAATATTTCTCTCTCTCTTACAGAGAGTCTAAGTTGTTTAGTCAAAGTCAAAGTTAGTGGAAGAGTTTGAATTATAATTTAAATCTCCTAAATTCTGAACATTTCTAGAATGCAGAATTTCATTTTCATGTGCAAAAGTGGAAGCTCATATGACCCAAAACAGTACTTCAGCTAGTGATTCAGCATCATCTTTAATTATACCATACATATAAAATTTTATTTTTTATAAATTAACATTTATTTTCCCTATCTAATGCTCTCTTATTTCAATTGAAATTGCATAAAATATTCTGAAAATTAGGATTGGTCAAGTAGCATGGTAGGAATGAAAATTTGAAAGAGAAATACAGTCATTGTTATCCTAGAGAAAGTCTTTGCATTTCAGGGTTCTAGAGTCTAATTTCTGTGATCAATGATAATTCCCTTAATTTTTGATGACATCTATACAGATCTTGCATGCATTATTACAGTATCACTGGGCACCATTATTTTTTGTGCATATAATAATAGAGAGATAGCATGATTCAGTAGGTGAAGCAATGGGCTGGAAATTCCAGGCTTTGTGAATTTTGATCACCTGTATATTGTTGGTTTCTGGCAACTAAAATGATATAACCCATAAATATTCATGATTTTTTAAAGAAATTCATTTAACTTATGGAAAATATTGATTTTAGTGATGCTCTCAACTGAATCTCTACACATAGATGAACACTTTTTTTTTAATCAGCATCCAGTAATTTTAACCAATGAGTATCATTCTGTGTGTCTATGTCAGGTAAAAACTCATCTGAGCAAATATTATTGCAAATAAAGGCTCTATTTGATTGAGTCATTTCTGTTATCATCAGATGGTTTATTTGAATGATCTCTTCAGTGTTCAGATATAGAATAATATGAGACTTTAGATATAATCCATCTAATCCAGTCCCTAAATTTTATGGATAGAAACTGAGGTCATTTTTCACTGTTGAACTTTGTTACTATAAACCTCCAATGAGGTTTGCTAGCAATGCCTCCTCAAGGACTCCGGAAGACCATGTCAGAACTTGGTCCTACCAAAGTAGAAAACTTCCAAGTATATGAATGGTGATGAATTGTTTGTCTTTTATCAAAAGACCAACCAATATATTTTTGAAGTTTCTTGCTCAGAGGTGATTTTTTTTGTTTTCATTTGTTGTACCACAGAAATTCATTTAGACTCCCTACTAATTCGTAGAGAAGTTAGATTTTTTTCCAGTGGAGAAACCACCTAAACCAATGAAATGATGGAACATTGATTTAGTGCTATAAAATGCTTTAATATCACCAGAATATACACCTACAAATATATCATGATGCAGAAAATGAATAACATTCTGGAATCTTCAATGACTGATAGGGCAGTTGAGTGATTTTTAATAGCATTTTCCTTCTAATATCCAATGGACTAAGAACTGTTAGGGACTGTTGTGTGTGTGGGAATACTGTAAATCTTTATCACCTGGTGTCCTTGAGCACCAGAACATTGTTTTATTAAGTGTGGGAAGGCATGGGAATGGGAGTGGATTAGAAACTGGGAAGGATGTTTAAGCACTTGTATTTTGGCAAATAAACAGAGACTTTGGTGTACAAAGGGAGAACTTGTCTTCTTTGTCTCTCACCCCTTCAAGGCTCACCTGGTGAAGGTTAAGTCAAAGGGACTCAACAAAGAAGGACATATACATAGCTATATAGGTGAATTAAACACCTTGGCGAATCAGTAGTCAGAGTGCTGGTCCTGAAGTCAGGAAGACCTGAGTGAGTTGATCTCAAACATTCACTAATTCTATATTGTTGCACAAGTTACTTAACCTCTACCTTAATTCACTGGTTAAGGAAATGGTGAACTACTACAGTATCTTTGCTAAAACATCATACAAGATCACAAAGAGTGAAACACAACTAAAAAACTGAACAACAACAGAAACACACTAAATGGGGTGTGTTTAATCCTTAGGAAAGAGGAAAAGGAATTTATCATTGCTATTTAAGGGCATGGCCCTAAAGATAGAATTAAGAAACTTGCTGTTTGTATCCTTAAGGATTTCTTATATGAAGGTCAAAGTAGCAATTCCAAAATATTTGTCTTATTTATATGGGACACAAACATATTTTAATGAAGGGGAGGGAATAAGAGCAAACATTACCCTTGATAAGATTTTTTTAGTGTTTTTTTTTTTTGGCAAGGCAATGGGGTTAAGTGGCTTGCCCAAGGCCACACAGCTAGGTAATTATTAAGTGTGTCGGATTGGAACTCAGGTACTCCTGACTCCAGGGCTGGTGCTCTAATCCATTGTGCCACCTAGCCACCCCCTCCTTGATAAGTTTTTGAGAACTTTTCTATATACATGAATCTCCATGGACAAGTCTTATTTTGCTTTTCTTTGTGTATCTAGAATTCATTTCTTGAGACCTTTTTCAACCTTCTGTTCTGAATTTCCTTGATAAAAATTAATTGAACATGGAATCAAATTGTATACATTTTTTTTATCTAAAGCAGAGACAAAAACAGAGACTCAATTAGCTATCTTGGTTTTGTTCCAGACCATGTATTCATTTCTAAGACCATGATGAACAGACCAGTTTTGGAATGCCAGCCTAGAGCTGAAAAATTTTCATTTTTCACAGGTTAAAGGACACAATGATTACCAGATCCATTGGCAACAGTTGTTGTCTCTTGCCTCCCAAGCTTAACTGTCAGCCTTGTTTCTGGTGGCAAGATACTTTTGTTCTATTGATGGCACTGTTCTTGAATTATAAGCAAATGAAGCTACAGCGACATCTGGCACTTTTGAGAGTATAATTCTGATACCATAATGCAAAGCATAAATTGTGAGGTATAGTGGCTTATCACATCACTGTGACCTTCATTGGATAAAGGGTACCTAAATTTCAAATTCTTGATTTATAATTCTTGGCAGTAGTCTTGTCACTCAGAGACATACATGTAAATCTAATCAATCCAATAAACAATTTAAGAGACTATAAAATGTCAGATACTGTGCTAAATACTAGGAATAATGTTAAAAGGAAATAAAGTCCCTACCTTCAAAGAACTCTCAATCTAATTGGAGAAAACAACACACAAAAAAAGGCAAAAAGGAAGGGGGGGGGTGATGATAGGGGTCTCAGTACTGGGGCATCTTGTTCTGTGGAATTAAAATCAAACAAAGTAACAGATACAGGATGGGCTCTTGTTCCTCTTGATTTTCTTTTCTGCTCTTAAACTCCCACTTCCCTAGGATAGAGAACACCTCATGAAGAGGAAAGTGCTTATCAGAGTTTGGCTGGAACATAGAACATGTGAAAGAAATCAATATGAAATAAAACTGGAAAGATAGATTTAAAGCAGTATATTACAGAGGCTTTTAATTTCCAGGCTGATGAGATTATATTTTATCCCAGAGATGACAGAGTCACTGATGTATTTATTTAGGAACAAAAGGATGGACATGGTTCAGATCTGTGGATTAGGAAGTTTATTCTGGCAGATATATGGGTGATGAATTGAAGAGTGTATACTGTAATAGCCTGAGTAAAAACTGATGAGGGCCTGAAGTTGAGGACTGACAGTTGCTAGCTAAAAGTTATTCTGAATTCTTCTTTTATTTTCTGACATCTCTTCCAAATATGTTTTTTATTTGGGGGGAAGGAAGGTGTTAATACTCTAGTATAAGAGGCAGTAGAAGGTGCAGTGGACTGAGCTTAGTATCAGCAAGCCTCACCTTCATGAATTCAGATCCAGTCTCATTCACATTATCTGTAAGACTCTGGAAAAGTCACTTAATTCTTTTTGCTTCAGTTCCTTATCTGCAAAAATGATCTGGGAAAGGAAATGGCAAATCACTCCAGGAGCTTTGCAAAAATCAAACAAAACAAAAACTTGGGATCATGAAGGTCTGGACAGACTGAAACAATTGAGAACAAAAACCTAAAAACATTTATTTTCATTGACTGTCTCCTCCATATGAAATAATTTCTCTTCTCATCTCTACTTCCTGACTTCCTTCACTTCCTTCAGGTCCCAGCTAAAATCTCATCTTCTATAGAAAGTCTTTCATAAACTTCCATAATTCTAGTGCCTTCCCTCTGTTACACATAATTACATATTATATATAATACACATATATATTAATATAAATGCATGTAAATGCTCTCTTTATATATATTTAAATATGGATACATATGTTTTGTTTGCATATAGTTGCTTGGCATATTCTCTCCCCTTAGACTGAGAGCAAAAACTAGCTTTTGCTTTTCTATGTATACTCAAAACTCATTACAGTGCTTGTAACGTAGAAGTTGTTCAATATATGTTCATTGATTGATAGTGAAAGAAGAAAGAAGGGGAAGGTGTAAGAGAAAAAAATTCACATTCCTTTTCTCTTATTCCATATACCGACTCAGTCAATCTGGCTGGGAAAGTTATTTCTCAGGTCTCATTTCTTTCTTTAACTCATCTAGGACAGTTTTTAATGACAATGCTAGCTCAAAGTTATTTCCTGCTAGTCTTAAGTTGTCTCCAGAGAAAACCCTGGGATAACTGGCAGCTGTGAATCTATTGCAGTCTTGAACACACAGCTGTTCTACCTTTTCCTTCATCCTTTGTCTCTGCCTGAATGCTTTAAAAAGTGATAAAAGCAGGCTGATTTGGTCTACTACTTATTTAGGCTATCAAATCTCAACTGGGTCCTCACTTTCACACAGGAGTCATTTTATTCATCTTTTTTAATTGAGTCCCTTGTTACAGTAATATAGTGGCTATTGAAAAACATCTCTCTCCTTAAGTCAAATCTATTAAACAGCAAATGACTGTTTATTTTATTGAAAACATTGAGGACTTCATTCAACTTGTGCCCTTGATTTCTCATAACCAGGGATGTGGGGTGAGGGGACAGCAGGTGAGGCAGAGCTGAGCCTTACCTCTGATTGAGGATTGAACCAAGTACATGCACTCAGTCCTTTGTAATTAGAGGTAAGACTCAGCTCTGCCTCACCTGCTGCCCCTTACACAACCTCGTCATAACCTATCCATCCCAGAACTTTAGTCTCCATCATTTACTCTTTTTCATCTTGATTCCTTATACTTTACCTCACACATTTTCAGGTTTTTGTTTATCCTGAAAAGAGGAATCATGATGTTATAGAGAGAATAGTCTATCTTCTGAAACCAGAAGACCAAGGATCAGGTTCAGCCTCTGACAGACTATGTGACTTAGAGAAACATACTTCCAGTCTCCCAGCCAATTCTCTTAAGATTTTAATTCACATTGATAAAGGAAATTTCTTCATTAAGATACATCATAAATCCATTCCAAACAAAGTAAAACAACCACCTTATTGTGAATTTGATACCCTGTCAAACATTCATCTCGATTTCATTGCTAAATTTCTAGGAATAACTTGCTTCTTCTACGATCTTATTATCCATTTATTTCTATTGTTTCAACTTCACTATTCTACTGAAACTACTCCTTCCAAAGCCACTAATTATCTCTACCATATTTAATGTCTTCTAAGTCTTTATCCTCCTGATATTCCAGTTGTCTTGGAGATCCCCCACTTTAATATTCTCCTCATTTAACTTCTATGATGCTATTCTTTGCTAATACAATTTTCAACTTCATCATGTCTGCACAAAAACTCATTATTTCAAGGGCAGCTAGACAGTGCCATAGATAGAGCAATGACCTTGCAGTCAGGAGAACCTGAGTTCAAATCTAGTTTCACTTACTTAGTTGTTTGACTTTGGGCAGGTCACTTAACCCCATTGCCTTATTAAAAAAAAACCTAAAAATGAATAAACAAAAAAAATATTTCCCCCAAAAGAACATATTCTACTTTCAAAAGGCATTTCTGCCAAAGGAAAAGAGGAAGAAAATAACTATTTATCTAATGCCTACTTTGTCTCAAACTCTGATAAACATATATAAAAAAATAAATCTTATCTCATTTGAAACTAACAACAAATCTTTAAGGTAGCTGCTATCATTATTCCCAAATTACAATTGAGAAAAAAAAAGGCAAATAGATGTTAAGTAACTTGCCAATGATCATATAACTAGCAAATGTCTGAGGTCAGATTGAAATCAAATGTTCCTGATTCCCAGTTCATTTCTTTATCCAATGTGCATTTTCTACCTCAAGGGCACTAATATATTTCTAGGTGCCTGTCTTTTCAACTTTTGCTCCTTAGTACTTATCTAGGGAGTAGGTAATGCCTTGTCATTTGTTGCTTCCATTGCATCCTCACACTCATCTCCTTTGTTCTACTCATAATCCACCTCCCTATGACAGGTTGTCATTACCTCTCACCAAAGCAATTAAAACAAGTTTACTAATAGCATTGTTTTAAGTGTCTCCTCCACTCCAAACCATCCTAATGGTGCTAATGATTTTCCTCCATTGCAAGCCTCACTATAGATTCACAGATTTAGTGCTGTGAAGGAACTTAAAGATTATGAGTCCCCTTTCCTTTTTTCATTTCATTTGAAGGTCCTTCAAAACCTGATCTTAACCTATCTTTCCAACTTGAGATTATATATATATATATATATATATATATATATATATATATATAAACACTCCTTCCTACAGAATGCAGATCAATTAAACAAGTCTTTTTTATATAATATTCAAAGGATTTTCCATACCTGTCCCATTTGGCACTGATTGTTCTCCATGCCAAGAATGTTCTTTCTCTGTTTTGCTTCTTAGATTTTCTTTATTTCAAAATTCAGCCCAAAATTCACATTTTCAAAGAAGCCTTTCTTGAAGACACTAATTGCTAGTGCTTTCCTCTCATAATTACCTTGTATGTATTTTTTTAAATAGAAGAGCGAGAATTTATGTAATGCATTAAAGTTTCAAAACATTTTACATATATTATTTCATTTGATCTCAATCCAATGTTTTTATTGATAATTGAACAGATGAGGTAACTGAGGATGAGAGAAGTTAAATGATTTGTCCAGTATTAAGCAACTAGTCAGCATCCAAAATAGGAATCAAATTCAGGTCTTCTTGACTTCAATACTAGCAATCTTTCTACTATGCCACTTAGCACTAACAGTTTCCTACTATATAGATAGGACACCTCAAAAGATTTAAGACATTTTAAGCTTTAGCAGCTTTAATAGTTTAAAATACTCTAAGACCTTTTGTATAACTTGTATACATTTACACACCTGAAGGCATATATGTGCATATATATAATCACATATATATTTATGTATATGTGATATATGATACATGTATATTTCATGTTTGCAAAGCACTTTGTAAATGTTATCTCATTTGATTTCACAAACAATCCTGGGATAAAAGATGTTATTAAACCCATTTTTGTAAATGAGAAAAATGAGTCAGAGCTAAGTCCAGAGTCACAAAGTCAGGTAAATATTTCAGGTTATATTTAAAGTCAAGCCTTCTTTTAAGGTCCAGTACTCTAATCACTGAGCACCTAGCATAGAAATAATTATTGAGCCCATTGACCTTGATAAGATTACCAAGAAAATAGTATGCTTAATAGGAATGGTCTAAATGAAGTTCTGTCAAAGCAGTCAGAGAAGAATCAGTCAGATATGCAAAGGAGAACCAAGAGAAAGCAGTGTTAACAAAAGTGTAAAGAGAGGGGAGTATCAAGAGCAAGAGAATAATTTATTGTCTCAAATGCTGAAAAGAGATCAAGAAACGTGGGGATTGAGAAAAGGCCATTAGATTAGGCAAATTATAGATGACCAGCAACCTCAGAGAACTGTTTGAGCTGAATGATGAGATTTGAAGAGAGACCACTTAAGAGTTAAAAACAGAGTGAGATCTGATTGCAGACAACCTTTTTAAGGTATTCAACCATAAAAAGGAGATAAGATATTGCAAGATCACTAGAGGAGATGGTGAGATCAAGAGAGGGTTTTTTGAGGATGTGAATAAAGGATGTATTTCCTCATGGTAGAGAAGCAGTCAGTTGAGAGTGAGAGATTGAATATTACTGAGACAATATGGAGAGGTCAATCTTCATGAAAAGATGGGATAGAATAAGAACACTTTTGAAAATAGTGCAGTTTGCTGTCACAAGGAAAACAACTTCTCTGTGCGGCATGGTAGAAATCATCTGAGAAATGTGAGAGCAGAAGAAGGAGATTTAAGTTTATGATCTATTTTTTTTTTCAGTGAAACATGAGACAAGTTTTAGAGTTGGGAAAGTGGGGAGAGAGGAACCATGAGAGGCTTGAAAATATGGAAAATGTTTGAAAAAGCCAGTGAAGTCAGTTGGATAATGAATTAATTAAGGAGGTGTAACAGGATCCCCTTGATGCAATGTGGGTAAAAATTTATGTAACATAAATTTGTGGTAGAACTAGTTTCATGATTTCTTTTAGTGAGTAAGGGTGAGGGCAGTACACAGTAGGTGTGAGGTTTGGCAAAGCAAGATGAGAAATAAGATAGAGGAGCAAGAGAATCAGGAAAAGAGGAAAGTTTAAAATTTAACTGGTTCACCAAGAGGTCAATATAGGGAAGGGAGGAGGGTACAGCTGGTGAGGGTGATGTCCTGGGAAATAACTGTGGTGTAAAATAATTGTAGACCCTAGTGAGGATAAAGAACAGATTTAACGGTTATGAGACAGAGCAAAAGATGGATGAAAACAGATTGTGATTAAAAAAAAGAAATTCTTAACTCATAAAAAATGAAAATGGGCCATTTTTTGCATTGGTAAGATCTAGATGTGATCATCTCTTCCTGCATCTAATATAGGATAGAGAAATAGGTCATGTGAAATAAGTTGAGAAACCAGGAGTTTAGGATTTTTGAAAGTGTCAAATGTTTGTTGAAGTCTCCTTGGATGAGGGTAGGAGATCAGGAGAAGAGGAAGAGGAGAAAAAGGAAAAGGAACAGGAGGAGAAAAAGGAAAAGGAACGGGAGGAGAAAAATTCACATCTCCATGCTAAACTGCGATATAGAAGATAAATATAGACTTAAATAGTTATTTGACTAAATGAATTAAACCTACAAATCATTCACCAAAATATTGTAGATCTAGCTTTTCATTAGTAAAAAAGTGAGCAGACATCCTTAAGCTACAGAAAATTAAGGCAGTCATTCTTTCCCTATAGGTACTAGGTAACTAGAGCTACACAGTGGCTGAAGGGTCATCAGGCAAAAAAGAAAATATGATACTAGAAAGACTTATGACTTACATAATATCCTCATTCCCTCCCATTCTCTAGCATTATCAGTAGAGAAATACCGATGACTTTGTAATATCTTTCTATTCCCTTTGAAGACTGTATATTTGGGATTGATTTTAATCAGTCTCTCTCTCTCTCTCTCTCTCTCTCTCTCTCTCTCTGTCTCTCTGTCTCTCTGTCTCTCTCTCTCTCTCTCTCTCTCTCTCTCTCTCTCTCTCTCCTCTTTCTTTCTCTATCTCTCATTCTCATTTCCAAAAGTACAAATTTATCATGGATGTATTTTTAACATGGTTGTATTTTTCAAGCAAGTTGGAAGGAAGCGGGGAGTTTAGCTATTTGATTTGTTCTAAATGCTATCTACCTGTTAGAGATGACCCAAACAACCAATGTGCTTTTATTGAATATTTATTTTTTGTCAATACTTTTTCTCTTACTATTTTTCAAAGCATTACTTTCTCCTTATTAATTTATGTCAGAAAAACTTTAACCTATTTTATCTTCAGGTCCTCCTATAATAAATTTTTTATAATAAAAAAATCCATCACAACCAACTATCTGTAGGTTCTGTCGCTACTTTTAATTGAAATTCCATCTGTGTGAACTATGATTATATGCAAGGGAAGATATTTTCAAAAAGCTTATCCTATACTGCAAAAAAAGCTATCAGAAAACAAACCCTCTTTCTCAAGACCTAAAAGAAGAAGGTAAGTAAACACAAAGGTAATTTATATTAGAAAAATAAGGTAGACCAATTGACTTGAAGAATCAGGGTGCTTGGAGATAACATGTCTTTGTCTAATTTAATAGAAGCCTTAAGTACCCCTGAATAAAGACTAAAATAATGCTTTCTCTCAGATGACCTCTGACATGGGGAATTCTTTAACACAAATACATATAAAGACAAACAAAAATGATCATATTTTAATGTACAGAGCTATATTTAAAATCTCAGTTACTGAGAGACTATTTCTAATAAATGAACATATTAGGTAAGAATAAATTTAAAGATGACAAATAGAATGAAGACAGAGAGTCAGTCTTGGAGTCAGGGACACTGAAATTTCTTTTAGGTACTACCTATGCCACATATTGTTTCTGTAACTCTAGTCAAGCATATTAATTTTTCAGAGCTCTAGGTCACTCTAATGCTACTTTTTGCAAAGGAATTAATGATTTGCTTTGGTAGAGGGAGTTTTTTCAACTTTCTTCTATCTATAAAGTTACAGGTCTAGGACAATATAAAAAAATGAACAAAGGTCTTGTTCTCTAAATAATCTTGTGAATCAAAGCAACATTGATATTGATCTTTTTATGTCCATTATATTTTGATCACATGTGGAAATATTTCAAGTTATTTAATGAAACATGTATGTTTATAAAATTAGTTATATCACTTTAAAAACACATGGAATGCTGCAAAATTGTTGATGAGTGGGAGGAAATGAAAAATTCTCAAATTACATGTAAATTTATTTATTGGAATATGCAATATCTCTAAAACTGAAACATGTGACTTGAAATAGCTTTCTTATAAGCATATTCTGTGACAGGAAAACAGGAAGAAATGGTTAAAAATGAGTGTCTTTACTAGTTACAAATGATTAAATATTTATTCAGACTGCCTTCATTTCTAAGAGTCACATCTGCTTCTATAATTTCTTTCTGATGTCTCACTTATTTTCCTGTAACAGATAATCGTTTACCTTGAGTTGAAGTGCCTAAAAAAGCTGGTAAGATAGGAACAGAGGGTTTGGAGAAGTAAAGAAATTGTGAGAAATAGTTATGTATATTGGGATACATTTATGCCTATAAAATGTGAGTGTGCACCTATATATTATATAAATATGTATGATATATGCTATATAAATATATGCATATAAAAACTTATACAAGTACATATATATATGTTTATGTGTAGGTACATATATTTATCTGAAAATATATATATATATGTATAAATATATATATATGTGTGTGTGTGTGTGTGTGTGTGTGTGTGTGTGTGTGTATTTCCCAAGTACAATTCCAGGGTCAAAAGAATTTTATTTCTGGATAATAAATATAATGAAATTTCTTGCCAATCAGAATGTCCCCTATGTTAAAAGAGAAGCCAAGCCTTGAAAGTGGCCAGACTACCAACGAGACTAAGGTTTACACACTAGTCAGTAAGCATCCCTGCAGCAAAACTATAAATATTTCTGACAGAAAATTTTTTGTTGTAAATTAACTCAGGGTTTGATTTCTGGATATATCCCAGTTCTTGATGAGTTTCTATAATATCCTTCATGTATTACTAGAGTAAAATTTCTGACAAATGATTCCACCCTTCTATGATATAATTCTTATTAAAACATTTTAAGATATGTGAAAGTGAATCAATTAGAGAGCTTAGCTTTGAATTCTGCCTGTATTTCTCCTTATTGTCTTTTTCACCTTAGGCAAGTCATTTTACAGCATCACAGAATTTAAATCTAGAAGGAGTATATCTGTCAAAAGAAATCTCCAATAAGAAATATTTAACAAGGAAACATCTATCCTCAGATGGAAAAAATTCCATTGAATGGAATCCTAACACCTTTCTATTTTTGAAGGCTCTACTTTTTTTTTTTAACAAAGTTTCTTCTGATATCACACCTAAATTTATTTTTCTGCAACTTATACTCATTGTTCTCAGTTCTTTTCTCTGGGACAAAACAAAAAGTCAAATACCTCCTACATATGATAGCACAAGCCTTCTCTTCTCCAGACTAAACATTACAGGGAATTATTTTTTTCTGAACTCTGCAAGAGGTTACTTTTTGCTTCATTTCTTTCTTACCTGCCTTAATCATGGAATGGCTCTTGCCTCAAACAAAGTGAGACTTGGGAAAGATCTTAGTTTTAAAAGGCCAAGGTCTACCTTTGCATCCAAGGTCATATCCTGATCCATATTTGTTCACTGTACCCATAATACTCCAGAAAATAAAGTAAGCCCAGCAACTTTGCACCGTGCTCCCTGTCTTAAATCTAAGTAATTTATGTGTCATAGCATCACCTCCCGGATGTCATAGTCCTCTTTGAGAATGAAGAACAAACAACAGTAACTAAGCACTTCAACTGAACTTCAAATGGAACAGCCTAAAGGCTCTGTATAATGTCCTTTGTAATATAACCTCCTTAAACACCCTCTCTGTTACTTGAGGCTGCTAGGTCATATGGTGGATCAAATTCTAGGCTTGGAATCAGGAAGACTCAACTTCATGAATTCAAATGTGATCTCTGACACAAGCTATGTTACCCTAGGCAAGTCACTTAACCCTGCTTGTCTCAGTTTTCTCCTCTGTAAAATGAGCTGGAGAAGGAAAGGGCAAACCACTCTAGTATCTTTGTCAAGAAATAGCCAAATAAAGTCACAAAGATTTGAATTGACTTAACAACAACACTTTTATTCAATACGATTCCTTACCCAATAGCTTTCAGATATCACTGCCACTGACTTATCTATCTTATATGCCAGATTTTGAATTTTTGTTTGTTTTTTTAGTATTCATGGGAGTAATACATTTGGATCAGATGATAGGTGACATGAATTCTTTGAAGATAGTTGGGTGTTTTGTTACTAGCTCTTTATTTTGGGGGGGGTTTCAAATCCCTGATAGTCATTTTTGTTGTGTCACTTCCAGTGAAAGGTTATTTCCTTGTCAGAGAAAAGAGAAATGTTAGAATTGAACAGTTCTGCCTACTGAGATTTAGGTCATCATCTCAATTACCCAGAGAAGTATTTGTTTAGAACTCTCTTTCATCATTCTGCGTCTCCCAACATAGATTACAAAGAAACCAACCCTTTGTGCTACCCTTATTTTCCCTCACCAGCTCACCAGACTACCAAAGGGGCCCAGGACATAATACTGTTCCTAGTATATTGACTAGTAAACTGTAGAGTAAAACCGAGTTTTCATTCATCATTTAGAAAATATTTTATCAGGATTCAATATAATTTTTCACCAATCTCTCTAACCACACCCCTACTCTAGTTTACCTCAAATCCTTTCTTTGGGAAAATAATGTAATCCAGGTGAAAAAGAACTGGATTTGGAATCATCATCTGGGTTCTCATCTTAGCACTGGGGCCAGCTAGATGTGTGATTTTAGACAAATCATGAAACTTTTTAGTCCTAAAATTCTTCATCAATAAAATGAAAGAATAGGATCATCTGATCTTTAAGGTCCTCAGATCTATAACTATGATTCTATATAAAAAACCTTACCTCAGATTACTGTATGTAATCTCCACCTCTGTCACTGATTGCCTATGTTTTTGTTTCCTGATGAGTACACACCTTAGTTCCTCAAGGAGACTTCAAGGTCTGTGAGGAAAGACACAGCTGTTTACACTTCCTTGAATCCTTATATTGCAGATCCCAGTGTTTCTCAAATATTTGCTGCTTAGTATGTTTGTTGACTAATTAGTTGAACAAACATTCACTAGATTGGACAGAACACAAAAGAATCTATGGTAGTTTGATGGAGTATTTGTTAGATGAATAAGGTTTGATTAATAATTTGGGAAAATGAGAATTAGATAGAACATTTTATTGTTTCTCAAGTTGTTTTTAATCATCTTGTTTAGATACATGCTTAATGACACTTTTTTTCTTTCTTAGTTCATTCTTTATAGCACTTTACAGCACAAAAAGGTGGTTTTTCCCCTCATCATAAACACCCTGTGGGTTAAGGCAATACAAGTCAATATTGCCATATTGCTGAAAAAAAGTCCTAATATTATCTTGGATAAAGAAATAAGTCATATTGGTATAGGAGGCAGACAACTCTTGTCTAAGTTCATAAACACTGGATTCAGATTCTCCCTATGCCACACACTGGTTCTGGGACCATGAAATGAGACATTTATCTCAACACCCCAGGAAAATCTCCAATAAAGTAATGTGCAGAGATCACAAGGCTAGGTATTGATGGAGCAAGTTACTCACTGGAGCTCCCTACATAGATGAAACCATAGACCTGGTAAAAGAAGGATAATTGATGATAATGGCATGATGAATAACAAGAACAAGAAAGAAAAAATAAGAGTAAGAGCAAAAAGAATGAGAAGAGGAAACAGAAGTATTTCTGCATTTAAAGACCATGAATAGATAATTAATTAATTATTTTTCATCTCAATGAGTAAAAGTAGAAGCATTAGATGAACAATTCATAAAGTAGATTCAGGTTGGATATCAGGAAAATGTTTTTTTTTAATTTTTTTTTCTAAGTGGAAGGGGAATCCCTTGGGAAGAAAACAGATTTTTATTTTCTGGGGAAAAAAATCTCAAAAGTTTAGAATGAATGATTCATTGAAGGAAATATAGAAAACGAATTATCATTTAGGTATTGACTGAGCTAGATGATATTTAATGCTATTCCACCTCTATGATATTCTGATTCTGTATTAAGAATCATCTTATAAAAATAAAAAAATAGAGCAAACCATGGCTCATATCTGATCACTTAGTTCTCCAAGATTTGAAGATTAGAAATAAACTCAAGACACAGAGAAATATCTCCTGATTTCAGTTCATGCTTTTCCCACTCAAAATGGAAAACAACCATAGCAACAAAGCAAGAATCTAACATTCACACACACACACGCGCACGTGCAAAAACGTCATAGACAAATGCATTCAATGGCTTTATATAGAGAGATAGATATAGATATAGTTTTATATATATATATATATATATATATCATGCAATGCTGAAACTATTCTAAATTGTTGACTTTGAATCTCCTCTTCCTTTGCTTCTGACTTCAAAAAATCCTTTAAAAATCAGAATTCACATAAAACAGGAATAGGGAATAAATCTACTCTTATTATATAAATAAAGTCCAAATTTTCGCATTAGAATATTAGAAACCTACATGTTGACATACTTGGAAATAATCTTATTAATGATTATGTTATTCATTATATTCTAAGTATTCAGAATTTAAATTGACAGTGGGGTAGGGGAGATGGAAATGTCCCCTTCTTCACCAAGCTTCTTCTAGATGCTTAACTAAACAGACAATAGTATACAAATAACAGCTATTAGTAAATAATGATATGCAGGTTCATAAAAGTAGCAATTTAAAATATAGGAAGAAAAACAATAATAATCAGATTAGAACAGAATCATATGACAATGGGCAGAGCCGAGATAATGGCAATGAGATGAAGCTTTTGGACAAGTTCTCCATCATACCCCTCAAATTAACATCAAACACACATATACACATATACGCGCGCACACACATGCATCCACACCAGTTCTGAGATGCATAACCAACAAAAAGTCACAATAAGTCACCTTTTCAGCCCAGGGCAGTTTAGAAGGATAGAAAGAAAAGTCAGTGGGTACCAAGATGAAAGATGAGGGATGGTAAGGAACATGTTGGAAGTAATATTGAATGAGAGCTTTACAGTAATGGTCTGTAGTACTGGGAGGTCATTGAACCCAGGGAGAGTAATGGGACAGAAGAGAAATCCCAGGAGATCATCATGTCTCCCCTGCACACAGAATTAAGTGCCATTTGGCAGTTCTATTTTCAATTACCCAGTTCTGGGCATAGTTAGGGGACAGAGGGGAGAAGTTATATTCATAGGACAGCATGGAGTTCTTTTTGGGAAAAGGTCAGAAACGGACTAAGAGTACAGTAAACAAAATTCTCCCTGGACCACACCATGTTGGAAGCACTAAGAAACTTACAGGCCTTCAAGAAAAAGCTGTAACTCTTAGTTTTGTCACCATTGAGGCATTATTGAACATGTCTACTTATATAAGATCATGGGCTATGTCTGATATGCTAGGATATTCTAAAAAGAGAAATGGAAGAATGAGAAAAGGGATGCACTGAGAGAAGAGAAATAGAGGAGGTAGAATGGGGAAAATGATCTCAAAAGAAATAGGTACAGAAGGAAGAAATTTTTAAATGGAGAGGAAAATGAAGGCAAGGAGAAAGCAGTGTGTGAATTGGCTCAAAGGGAAAAGAATGTAGGCAGATAATTTTATATATATATATGTAGATGATATGGACATGAAAATAATAGATATTGATAAATCTTGAATAAGTAAATTAATTTATGTATTATTGTCATTTTATTTTATTAGGTTATCCTATGTATCAGCAATTACCTTTTTTCTATTATATAGCTCTGTTTTAATTCTAAGAAGAGTAATTGTAATTGTATTTATTTAGTTTTTTATATCTTATAAGACAGACTACAAAATATTTTATATGATTGGCAGTAATTTTAAATAGAATTTCTCTTTCTCTTTGTCTCTTCTGGCTCCATATTACTTTTTATCATACAGACATGCTGATTAATTTTGTGGATAACATTTTATGACCTGCAAGGTACTGACATTATTTTGAAATTTATTTTAGTTTACTTTATTATAACATTTGCAAAAAGTGATGATTGCATTTCTTAACATTTGATGTCTTCGTCTGGTCAAGATTTATTTCTAGTATTGTCAAATAGAAGTGGTAATAAAAGACTTTCTAATTTCTTTCAGTAATCAGTAAGTCTATCACATTGAATTATTCTAAAATACTATCCAGATCTTTGATTTCTTTTTTAATTTATTTTATGATTTAATATATCTAAGGTGAATTGAATCAAATTGGGGTAAATAGTAATTATGGTTTATTGTCCATGTTTATTTGTGATTAGTTTTCCATTAAATATTTAGAGGCTATAATATTATTATATATATTTAAGTGAAATATATTTCTTGCCTATGTTAAATTTTCAATAATATATAGTTTTCCTCTTTATCTCTTTAATTAACTGCATTGTTTCTATTGCCATGTATGAAATCATATTTTCTAACCCTGATATTTTTGTGTTCAGCTTAAGCATAATAGATTATCCCACAAACCCTTAATTTAAAACTATGTGAGTCTCTATATTTTATATTAGGTAGTATGTTAAGTACAAAAACAGGCAAAAGACAGTCCCTTCCTTCAAAGTATCCAGAGGAGAGACAAGTAAACAAATATATGCAAATAGAAAACATAAAAGAAAATTAAGGAATAAATAAAAGAAGAAAGATTTTTTTTTTTTTTTGACAGTGAGGACACCATATTGAAGAATACCTGGTGGGACTGGGGAGAAGAAAAGAAGAAGAAAATTAGAAAGGGAGGAGGATTCTAGGCTATCACAATTTAGAATGATAGACTGTTTTATACTTTATATTGGAGTTTTGATAGTTATTATTTTTATTTCCCTCAGTTCTATTCTCCCATAATTTTCTTCTCTACAATAATTTATTCTATATTTAACTTAATTTTTTCTGTTTTACTTTTTCTTTACTATCACATCAGTACGTCAAACAGGAATTAGTAAGCAAACATTCTATTAGGTATCTACTATACACCAAACTTTGAGCTATATGGTAGGGATACAAAGGAAGGCACACACACACACACACACACACACACACACACACACACACACACACACACACATATACACACACAGAAACATATTATCCTTAATCTCAAGGACCTCAAATAATAACAAGTAAGACAATATTTTTTAAAAAAGAAAAGAAAATATATACAATATTAATGTAGGGACCCTCAGAGGTTACCTTTTAATATGTAGGAGGCTGGTTTCTTCAAGAGTAAAAGGGGGGCGGCTAGGTGGCGCAGTGAATAAAGCACCAGCCCTGGAGTCAGGAGTACCTGGGTCTCAGACACTTAATAATTACTTAGCTGTGTGGCCTTGGACATGCCACTTAACCCTATTTGCCTTGCAAAAACCTAAAAAAAAAAGAGTAAAAGGAAACTTAGGAAGGGTGAAGATTTAGAACAGATAATTATTTTTATTGGTAACTTCTAACCTAATTCTGTCCAAAATGACTGGAGGTTAAAAGAGAGATCAAGACTGTATTTATGATTTTTGGAATCAAAGATTCTGACTGGAAATATTTAAAATTCATGGGAACTGTTGAACTTTCTTTTTTTTTTTGTTTAGGTTTTTGCAAGGCAAATGGGGTTAAGTGGCTTGCCCAAGGTCACACAGCTAAGTAATTATTATTAAGTGTCTGAGACCGGATTTGAACCCAGGTACTCCTGACTCCAAGGCCAGTGCTTTATCCACTACGCCACCTAGCCACCCCACTGTTGAACTTTCTAACTGGAAAGTGAGAGGAAAAAAAAGAAGTCCCATAACTCAGTGTTAGGGAAACATCTTGATACAAACTGAACCTTATCTAGTAAAAGGGAATGAAGAGATGCTAAACAGGTAAGACAGGCAAGAGAAGAACCAGCAGAGAATATTGACACAAAAACACAGGTGTGAGAGTATGTAGATGAAGAGAATGATCAGCTGCATAAACATATTTGTCTTATCCCTATATTTTTCTTGCCTACCTAATATATGTATATGTGTGTACATATATGCATATATACATATGTATACATATAGTTATATGTGTGTGATGCACACAAACTCATGTGTATGCAAGTATATATATACATACACACACACACACACACACACACACACACACACACACATATATATATATATATATATATATGTATGTATGTATACAAGAGTTTGGTGCCTCACATCCTTACTAAGTGCATGACCTCAGGCAAGTCATTTAATTTCTTTTTGCTTTGATTATCTCAACCATGAAATGAGAATAATTATAATTATCTTCCAAGGTTTTTGTGAGGATCAAATAAAATAATATTTATAAAGCATTTAATAATTTTGTCTGGTCTATAACAGTGCATAATAAATGTTTGATTACTTTTTTTCCTGAATAGAATAAACAAGTATAAATTCATATGCATGTATTTATGCATGCATTTGTCTATACACACGTTTATGTATGTATCATATATATTCACATTCATGCACACAAATGAACGTATTTATAAAAGCACATTGAATTGAATTAAATCTGACCAGTTGGCCATGGGATAAAAATAGAAACACACATTCAAATTCCCAAAGAGAACTCTGAATACAACATTTTTGTCCTAATTTGAAAAGACTTCAAGTCATATTATGTAAGAGACAGAACTAATAACAATGAATGGAAGTATCCAAGGAACAAGTTTAATTTTTATATCAGGAACAGTCAAAGAAGGATTCTCTATAGATAGTAAGATCCTTAGCCATCCTCTGGTAGAAGTAGAATTGTGTTATAACTATATTTATGAAAATGTGTGCATAAAAATATAAATATATACAAAATATACATATTATTCTATGTTGTTTCGTTAATTAGAAACCTTGAAGAATGCACTCAGAAACTATTTTCTCAAAATACTCAACATATGCACACACACATACATACACACACCTACACATACACATGACAAAGCAAGTCAATAGGATAACAATGAATTATAAAACTTATCACAATTCTATGCCATACTCTATCTATCTGAATCTCTTTCCCTTTGGAATTTTCCTCCATTAGGAAGATTAGAAACTGTTTTCATTGCACTCTTATATTTCTGGTGTTGGTATCCAGCATTCAATGTTTTCTCCAGTCAAGAGAAAATGGCAAGCTAAGTTAGCAGAAGAAGCAAGTTAAAGAGCAAATATGCACTTAAGACTGAAGGAAAGATCAAATAGATCCTCAATTACATGACTGAATGTTTTGTAAATTATATCTTTATCTCACAATAACCCTAAGAAGGTATTATTATTATTATCCACATTTACAGATAAGGAAACTGAGGTAAACAACAATTAGGTAACGTGTCCAAAGACAAGGATCTTGCAAGTATGTGGTATCAGTTATGAGCCTGAGTATTTCTGACTGTAGATTCAACATGATATTCACTGTTCCAATTTGTTGTCTCAGCAGCAAAGCTGGCAAGCTTGAGTCAAAATGGAAGACTTTCTTACTGGACAAATTTTCAAAAAGAGCGTGAAATGAAAAGTGACTCTGTATCCAGAACTCCTGATGCAGTATGATTGGCTCACTCTTCATGTGTTGCTCATGCTTCCTTTATCCTACAATAGACTTCTTGGGCACAAGTAATATAAACCATGCTATCATATAAATGAATTATATAAATTTGAAAATGTTTAGTGATATGTACACAAATTCAAAGGAATCAATGGTTAACAAAGAATAGGAGATGGAATTAAGTAAGAGGGACTGAAATGACAGAAGCTCTATTGGAGTAGATTTAAAAGTCTATAGATTGAGGTGGTTTTTCCCAAGATCATCATGTTTCCTTGATGACAGAAATTGATACATGTAAATATGTGTTGCTATGAAATCATTATTATAGAATGCAACCAAAGGTTTTCAGAGGGAAATTAGCCACTTAAGTGCCATACTTTGTTTTGAAGAATTATGCAAAGATTTCATCACAGTAAAGTCTTTTTTTAAAAAGATATGTTTACCCATCAAAATAATTCAAAGTCTTATTTTCACAGAAGATATATTCAAACAATCTAAATTCCCATCTTACAGGGCATAAAGTTATAGAATGCATTAAATTGTATAATTGTAAAATAAATTTATAATAAGTATGAGATTGCTCTACCAAGTGATTCAGTCACATCACTTGGATTTTCATGTTTTCTAGTAAAACACAGAAATCATTACTTGCTCAGTGGTCGGCCTTCATTTTTCAGCACAATAGTAAAACATTAAGTCAATTTTGCTAGAAGAGATCCAATCCAATATGATTTAGCATGTCTATTTGAAAGGGCAACATAATAACAACTATTAACTATTCAACATGTAAATCTAAACATGGAACTTTTACTAATCCTTAGGCAAATATATTTTATAAATTATGCTCATTATTTATGAATTATCTTTAATTTAATAAATAAATCAGTAAACATTTATTTGATTTTTATTGATTCCAGTCAAAGTTCTTAAAGTGTAAAGTGGTAAAAAATGCATTTTTTTCCTTAGAAAAGTTTTCCTTATAATAAGAATCAAATTGCTTAAGACAGATCCCATACTTCCTAGGTATATGGTTAAGCTTCTTATTTGCATTTTTATCCCCAACCCGATGAACCATTTACATCTTATTGAGTTAAAGTCTTTACTTGAAAGTTCATGCCCATAATAAATTTTCCCATTATATTAATATACTTTAGATATTACTATAAGAAACTACATTTTTCAGCTCAAAATGCCCAAGTTCAGGTCATAGAGTCTAACTATGCTTGTTGAACCTAAACTTCTTGATTCATCCACATTGTTCCTCATTGTTAGTCCTCATTTGAGCAGAGATGAGCAATGAATGAGGAAATAAGGAAAAGATGTCTGTCTATAATGGACATTTCCTTGGCATCATTGACTGTGATGGAATATTAATGCCTTTAGCCTTCCACCCTGAGAAGGAAAGCCAGAAGGATAATACTCAGAGAAGTTGACAAACCTGAGCTGAAAATGTGACAGGTTGAAGGTCTTACAGTGAATTAGGATGAATTTTACATTATTATACCATTCTTTAAAAATCACCATCTAACCAATAATTGACATTAAGACTCTTGCCAAATGATTTTTTACCTGATGTGTTTTCTGAACTATCTCACTCACAGTATTATAGAGAAGAGAGACTCAACTTATACTGAAGGCCACTTAGGCAGTTGCTATATCTTCCCTTTTTATCTATCTAGAATTTTGTAGTGGATAAAATAGTTTTTAACCTTTTACAGTTCTACTTGACACCATAAGAATTTAGCCTTTAGAACTACTCTAAAAATCAAGTCCAAAATGTATTTATTAAGCACCTAATATATTAAAAAAGGAGCTTTTACATTGGGTATCAAGTAAAAGTGGGGATAAAGTAATGATTTCAAAAATAACAATTTCATATTCTTTTCTTTCTATTTAGAAAACTCTTAGTAATTTCACATATAATTCAACAAGAATGACAGTAAGAGTACTGCCTGAAATGAAGACACTCCAAAGATAAAATGAGATGCAGAACCTGAATTATAGACTGAGAAATGAAATGAATCTTAGTGTTATCAAGTCCAAACTCCACATAAACATGGAAACTGAGCCACAGAGAAATTTCCATAATTTCATTATTGTCATACAGTTACTGAATTACTACTATGAGATATTAATTTAAGTTCTCTTGACTGAGTCCAGTGTACTATCCAATGCTTTCTGTTCCCAGTTTATCAAATCAGGGAAAGGAAACATGTAAACATAACAATGACAACAGAAATAGGGATAACACAATTGTGCTCTTTTTTAATCATCATAAACCCTTCACATACATCATCTCAACCACAAATCAGGTAGATAAGTACTACAGTACTACAACTGTTATTATTTCCATTTCAAAGAAGAGGCAAAAGGAGAGAGAGAGACTAAGTGACTTGCCTAGAGTCAGTCACACAACTAGTAAATTATTGATATTTGAAGGTAGGTTTTCCTAGTTCCAAGTTCTGAATCTCTGTTTTGTCTAAGCATATTGTCACATAGAAAAAAAAGCTTCAAATAATGCAGGATATGTGAAGAGCAAAGAAAAGATTCAGAAAAAAAAGTGTTATAAATAACTTAAGGAGAATTGGAAGATCATTTTGAGTTGGCAAATTAAGGACAGTTTCATGAACATTTTGATAACTATATTTTAATATAATCATTTCCCTTTTGTAACCCTATGGATTTCATTTTATATTTTTGAAACCATTAACCTAATAGGAGGTCTATAGTCTTCATTAATTTACTAATGATGTCTATGATTTGGAAAAAAAAATTAAGGTTCTTTGCTCTAAAACATGCTCAGGATTTTTATGATTATAAAAAAATCTGTTTTTATTTTTTTTTTCCTATTTTCTGAATCTTTGAAGTAATCATATCTTTCTCTGAGCTGTAATAGTTCAATACAGCTACCTGGTACATTTCTAAAATTGGGAGGAAACAAGTTATAGTTAGGAAAAAGGTGGGGGGGGGAGAAGAGACTAGCCTTCAATTCAGAAAAAGCATGCCCTGAATCTGCTAATTATGTTGCTATGAAGACCTTAAACAATTACCAACTTTTTTATGACTAGATTACTTCTTAGATCCTTTCTAACTCTACTATTCTATGATCTTTGCAAAATGTACTGGACTACATATGCAAGATATATATATATATAAACATAATATATAAAAGATAAATTAAAATGTTCCAATATAATATTTATTATATATATCATATCATAATATTATGATATATTATATTCTAATAAAATAAATATATTTATTATGAAATAAATTCATATTTATTATAAAATAGATATATGTATAATCATATAAAACTTCAGACCCTCCCTTTCTTACTAATTAAAGCTATCCAGAAGTGGCCAGGACAACAAGGTGATACGATAGATAAAGTGATAGTACTGAACTCAAATCTGGGCTCAGATAATTACTAATTGTGTGACCTTAGGACAGGCATGTAACTCCTGATTTGCCTGTTTCTTCATCTGTAGTATGAGGAAAAGAAGAAAATGACAAACCATTTTGGTATCTTTACCAAGAAAATCCCAAATGAGTTCTTGAAAAGGCATGATTGATATTACTGAATAGTAAAACAAATAGTAAAGAGGAATGGGTTTCTAATCCTTAGAAGTTTTTTTCAGTAGAAAAAACTTGATGTGTATGTAATAGTGATGATTTCTTTCATATGTGAGTTGTACTAGATGGTTTCTGAAATCCCTACAAGCTCTCAAATTCTTTGAGAAACAAAATTGACTTCAAACA
Source organism: Macrotis lagotis (assembly GCF_037893015.1). Classification (NCBI taxonomy): domain Eukaryota; kingdom Metazoa; phylum Chordata; class Mammalia; order Peramelemorphia; family Peramelidae; genus Macrotis; species Macrotis lagotis. The sequence goes on from NC_133666.1 coordinate 575,473,043, forward strand.
TGGGGGAAGTTTCCTGAGTCAAGGGGTAATGGTAGTACCTTCAACAAAAACAAATGTTTTGGGGAAAGGGTAATTGCATGTGAGTCAGAGTGTGTTTGAGATATACCTCAAGCAAGCTATTCATATTATAAATTTGTAGTTTCATGAATAAATCCTCTTTTTGTCCAATTAAGTGTAAGAGAATATTTTATCTTATGTTTATGGAGTTTAGAGATTTTTAATTTTCCTATTTAAAAAGAAAAAAATAATTTTAATTTTTTTTTGCTATGATGAGCTATATTTGTTTTATAGAAAAGAGTTTCCTCTTGGAGATATCTGGAATGTAATTGAAAATGAAAGACTGAAGTTCTTGTGACAGGTCAGGTTTAATGATACAAATTTGGAAATAATCTGTACTTAAAATGCTAATTTGAAGGGGCAGCTAGGTGGTATAGTGGATAAAGCACCGGCCCTGGAGTCAGGAGTACCTGGGTTCAAATATGGTCTCAGACACTTAATAATTACCTAGCTGTGTGGCCTTGGGCAAGACACTTAACCCCATTTGACTTGCAAAAAAAATGCTAATTTGAAATCCTTCTCCATGAGATTGTGAAAGATAGAATGTAGAGGGATGAGTGAGAAAAAAATTAAAGACATATGGGCAGAGGAAGTATGGGATAAGAAGTGTAGAGACAAAGAAAAGAAATAGGTACTTGATCAATATGACTGAGTGTACATGAAAACTGAGGGAGAATAAATCAATTAATAAATAAATAATTTCCTCTTTAGCACTGATTTTGAGCCAGACACAGATACTTACATATATATATGTATATATATACATATATATGTATTTATATATATGTATATATATATACATATATACATACATATATATATATGAAAGAGATCAAAATAAAACTAAAATATATACCTTTAATGTTTAAGAAAGTTTAATTCTAAAGGGAAAAAAATAGTTACCAAATTTGCACATATGCAAGGAGAGGCAGAATAATGTAATAGAAAACCAGTCTTAAATTCAGGAATACTATTTTGTTCAAGAGTTGCCTCTGACACATATTGGCCATGTGATTCTGGTTAAGACAATTTAACCTCCCAAGCTAATGGTTATATTTCAGGACTGTTGAAACTCAATAGGCTTTTTAGTTTCTTTTACCAAGCCCAGGCACTGTGATTTGCATAGGATAAGTGAATCATGATAATGGTGGGGTTGATAGCATATAATCTCCTCTTCATAGTCTCACCTAGATTCTTTGCAGATTGCTAAAAAGCAGGTCTAAGAATATTTTCCAGGCTCAGAAAATGGCAGAAGAATTCCAAAAAAAGATTTCCAGTCTTAATACAGAGAGAAAAAGAGAAAAACAGAAGATGAAACAAAGTGGAGTTGGGTCAAAAGATTAGACTCACTTTTACTTTGAGGAAGTATTCTGATTTTTTTCCCCTCCCATTCAACTCTTTGACTGAATGTGATGTCTCCTAAGGTTGAGCTAGTCACTGAACCAACTTTAGCTTTTTCTTCTTCAAAGAAAGGTTTACTAGTCACTATATTACAATAGAAGATAGTAAGGTACTTCAGCTGGTGTTGATAATGATGTTTTTCCTTCATTTTTGAAGAAGATCATGACATCAGGGAGGTGATGCCATGACAAGCAAGTGAATTGGATTTGAGTGAGGCGGCACTGTACTAGTTACCAGCCTCACTTTCTCCTCTAGTGTCATCTGGGTCTAGTGACCAGATGTGAAGCAGTATGACTTGGAAATGACCCTGGTTGTGAAGCAGTCAGGAGGTTAAGTAACTTGCCCAAGGACACACAGTAAGTTTCAAATGTCTGAGGTTGGATTTGAACTCCTGTCCTCCTGACTCCAAGGCCAGTGCCACCTAGCTGCCCTTAGTTACCAGAACACCAACAGAAATGTTCTTCAAAGAGCAGAGAATTAGAGACATCCACTTATTAAAGTTTGGACTATGATCAATTCTAGAGAATGAGGACCATTGACATCCCTATTGTCCATTGCTTCTCTGCAGGATTGCTGATGTGACTTAGTGCAATCATAGTTCTTAACATTTGTTTCTTTTAATGTATATTCCTTGGCCACATATAGTTCTTAAATATATTCTTTCTACACTTTTTTTTCTCTGCAATTATCACCTCCTCCACTAGTTATGTTTAAGCTTGCTGAAGAGTGAAGCACCTTAGTACATGAAAGTATCATTTTTATCCTATCAGATAGTCAATAAGCATTTATTAAATACCTTCTATAATGTAGATAATATGCTATACAAAAGTAGAGCAAAATATAGGCTCTGTCTTCAAGGAGCTCATCATTTAATGGGGGAGATAAAAGCAAATATATTTCTCTTACATTGCTTCATATATATGTGTATATATATATATATATATATATATATATATAATACAACATTGTAAGGAAAATAATAGAGGAAAACATCACTAGAATTGAACAGGAAAGAATTCTTTTACAAGGCCATATTTTATCTTGGGAGTGAAAGAAACTACAAGACAGATTAGGAGAAAGAGCATTCCAGGCAAGGGGATAGCCAATGATATAATGGGAAGAGTGAGATAGTGTGTCTTGTATGAGAAAGTGTTACTGGAAGAGTATGTAGTAAAGATGAAGGGAAGGACTCTAAGTCAGAAGAAAACTGGTAAAGGTCTTACTTTGTTGTGCTGATTACATGCTTTTTATTTTCAAAATTACTAGTTTCCTTCAAAATTCAGTTCAAGTATTACCTCTCCCTTTCATGACTCCCAAGGTCCTAGTTTCTTTCAAAACTTGCTGTTATGCACACATACATACCTGTAATATATGTGGATTTATGTATGTTCACATAGGGATATATAAGCATATAGGCATATTTGCTTACATATGTATCACTTCTTCCACAGATTGTAAGCAACTAAAAGAGTTTCATTTTAATATCTGTATTACCCACAAATAGCATAGTGCCTATCATATAATGGCCAATTGATAAATGAATTGAATTGAAAACAAAAAAAATTAAATGTAAAAGTATGTAAATATATCTGAGTGTCTGACATCTTATAGCTTTAAATGGATATCAATCCTGAGTGCCTTAAATGTGAGATAGTTATCTTTAGACTCACATGGTAAAGATAGAGAGCAAGTATTTAAATAGTGACATTATTATAATTAAATTTTATTTATTATGGAACCATATACTATCTTTTGGGAATAAACATTTGAAAAAATTATTAATGTAACAACATTGCAAGTACTGATATGTGAGCTTAATTGAACATTAAACAGCAAAACTTAAGAAATAAGAAATGTAAGGTTGAAACAGGGCAGATTAGTTGAAAACCCTTATTAATATCACAGTCCCTGTAATGCCAGGAATACAAAAAAAAGACCTTTTCCTCCATCAAAGTCAAAATCCAGGGGAGAAAAATAGTTCATTTTTCAGAGCATTGACAATGCAATGTAGAAAAATCAGTGTTCTCACACACACACATACACACAAAAATAAGGGCAGACTAGATTGAATCAATTGACAAAGTTGCTCCCCTAAAGATACGTCTCATAAAAGATTGTGGATATTTGCTTCCTGTAAAGTAATCAGAATTTGAAGTAGCATTCACTGGAGGGTCTGAAAGAATTTTCACAGAGGGTTTCATAAGCCTTTCTTTGTACTAAATTATGTTATCAATAATTTCAATCACTGGTCACATATACTCTTTTGTCATCTTTTGTATTTTAATTGAATTTCTAATAATATTTATTAAGATTCATTTCAGCTGTATAGCATAAGTACACTAACTTGATTTGAGACCATAGACACAAATTCACAGGATTTCATCTGTAAAATAGTATTATGTGCAATACCAATATCAGAAGGATGTTGTGGATAAATGAGAAATTATATGCAAATAATGTCATTACCATAGAATACATACATATAATATATCCTATTGCTGATGATGATGATGAAGGAAAAGAATATAAAAAGAAGACATATTTGATAGAATATAATAAAGTATAATAATCCATATTATGAGTAAAATTCACTGAAAATTTTAGCATAGAAAGAAATATCTTTACACAGGTGTAAATTTTGTCATTTGAGTAAATTTGAGTAATTTGGATAAACATTATCACTTCGGTTTCACAAGATTTTATGCCTATAAACTGTAGTTTTAAAATTGCAAATGAATGCTATCATAAACTGGCTGTAAATTATCTGAAACTGATTTTTGCATGGTTTCTTCCTTCTAGTCCTTGATATAAACATTAATCTACTCTTTTAGATATTTGAAACAGCATTCAAGCAGCTATCACCTTAATATCTTAGTCACAACCTAGGATACATGATAGGGCAAAAGAAAAACTAGATTTATCATAAATTTGAATTTCAGATGAACAATTTACTAATTCTGTGTCCTTCAGCAAGTTCAAGAAGGAGTTTGAAGTATTCTTCAGAGTAGGTCCTGGCACATAATGGAAACTTAATAAAGGTGGCCTGAATTATATAATCAAGTGCAGAAGAACAAGATAAGAATTTCATTGAGGTAGAATAAAGGAAAGAGCAATTTAGATTTCAAATGCACATGAATGAAATATGAACTGCCAATTCTATTGCTTCCGATGAGAAAAAACATCACCAGATCTTGCTCTTTGTCTATTACTACATTCTTAGACCTTTCAGACTTTAAAATCAATCTGAACTGATTTTACTTGTTAGATCTATGGGCACTATCATTTCATCAACTTTTAGCTAGGGATTTTGGGATTTTGGCATACCTCCTGTCATCCTATTATTATATTAGGGCTCTAGGTTATTAGTAAGCCATCCTATAGTTGTGTTGTTTTCCCCAAAGAGATCAGAGACTATCTCACTTTTCTATTTCCATCTCTAGATTTTTGCCTGGTGGTTGTTATATAAGAAATGTTTAATAAATGATTTTTTTGTCCATTCATCATCTGTTGTCAACTATTAAGAATAATAGTAGGGACAGAACAATGGTGCAGTTGATAGAGCAACAATCCTGGAGTTAGGAGGACCTGTGTTCAAATTTGGTCTCAGACACTTAATAATTATCTAGCTGTGTAATCACCTAACCTCATTGTCTCGCAAATCACCCCCCCCAAAAAAAAGAATAATAGTAAATTTTGAGAAAAAGATTTAAAAGAGATGTAGCCTATTATTATAAGCTCCTACTCAACCACTTTATAGAACACATATATTTAGTGAGTCAGCAAGCTTTTAATAAGCACAAATTATGCATCAGATATTATAGTAAGTGCTTAGGAAACAAAGAAAAGATCATCCTTAACCTCAAGGAGTTCACAAACCATGTGAAAACAATATGAAAATATTTCTATTACAACAAGATGATGATGATGCTGATGATGTTGATGATGCTGATGATGCTGATGCTTATGCTGCTGCTGCTGCTGCTGCTGATGATGATGATATTTTTCCTTCATTTTCAAAGAAGATCATGACATCCAGGAGGTGATGCCATGACATGTGCATGAATTGAAATTGAGCGAGGGGGTTACTGTATCAAGACTCCAGCCTCACTTTCTGCCCCAGAATTATCTGGGTCCAGTGACCAGATATGAAAGATATGGAGATGGTCCTGGATACAAGACAATCAGGATTAAACGAGTTGCCTAAAGTCACACAGGAAGTGTTAAGTGTCTGATGCCAAATTTGAACTCAAGTCCCCCTGACTCCAGGGCTGGTGCTCTATCTACTGAATCACCTATCAAAATAGATATAGAATAAAATTAGAGATGCTTAAAGATAGAAGCCATTAACTTTAAAGGAAATCAGGAAAGGTAGAATCTGGAATATCAGCAGGGACATGAAGCAAATCAGGGAAATCAGGAAACCGAGAGATGAGGAAGGAAGGCATTACATGTATTTAGAATAGCTAATAAAAAAAAGTACAGAGTTGGGAATTACAGTATCTTGTGTGAAGAAAAGAAAGGCCATCATCACTGAATCATAAGGTATATGAGCATGGTGGGGAATGTCAGGTTTAAGAAGACCAGAAGAGTAGACTGAAGGCCCCAGTTTGTAGAGTTTTGAATGTCAAAGAATTTTATATTTAATCCTAGGGATAATAGGGAGTCCTGGCATTTTTTTATAGGGAAATGATATGATCAGAACCACATTTTAGGAAGAGCCATTCGGCAGCTGAATGGAGAATGGATTAAAGTGAGGAGAAGCTAGAGGAATATTATATTAGGGAGTCTTTTTTTTAAGGGTAATGATATGGTCAGATCTTCATTTTAGGAAGAACCATTGGGCACTTAATGGAGGATAGATTAAAGGGAGGAAAAGCTAAAGGAATATTGCAAGAGGTAATGAGAGTGGTGGAAATGTCAGATGAGAGAGTGAGGTAGAAGTGAGAGATGTTATAAAGGTAACATTGACAGGCCTTTATAATTGCTTGTATTTCAGTAGAAAGGGAGAGTTAGGAGCCTAGGAAAGCATTTACTTTGAACACCTGGAAAATTTATAGAGAAGTTTAACTGATATAAAATAATTGTGATCATTAGGAGACCAAATGACTCACTAAATAGCTTAGCAAGAACATACTTGATCTCCCAGACAAACAGAGCATGGTGTTATCCCTGAAAGATTAAAGATAATTTCATAAATGGTACCAAAAAAAGACTTTAAGGTACATTATTTCACAAAATATGGAAAAGTCAGGGCAGGGAAAACAAATGTGATAAAACTAATATTGCAAAATCTATCTATTAGATATTACCAAAAGTATTTGTTCAAGAAACTCATAGAGGAATAGCATCAGTTAGGAAAGAAATGGAATAAGCATGCTACCATTTGTACAATGATCATTTTTTTTACTTTTAATAGTAAGAAGCAATGGCATTTGTAATCTAATACCTTAATTGTTTTCCAAAAATACTATGTGCAGAAATAATGGTAATTAAGGTGAAGTTCAAAAGAACATTTGAACTTTTGTTTTCATCAAAAGAAATTCTCATTAAATTGGTGCAGACAGATAAGATCTCAATTCTTACTTTTCTTTCTATATCATCATTGTCAGTGTTCTCCCTTAAATTCTCTATAGAGAAACTATACAATATGCTATAGGATTTTCAGCAGTCTTTGAATATTTTTTGGAAACAGTATAAGGCTAAACCTTCTTATTATTCCTGGCTATTAGTACATGACCAAATCATGTCTATTTCCTATTGTATATTTAAACCAATTCTTAGATGAACTTCTTGTTCAAAATTTATACCTGTCTCTTATGTATAAATTTATTAGAATGGATTCTTAATGAAGACAGAATATTTTAAAGGCATCTTGTAAAGGAATATTTTAAGATTCACAGAAAGGAAAAGAACTCAAAAATTAAATATAAATTCATCAGTCTGTCCCTTTACTAACTTTTATCCCCTAAATGCACACGATATACATCTATCTAGATATCTATCAAATAAGGAAATATTTGTAAATAATTTAGCATAATGACTACTACATTTTTGTTCTCAATTATTTTGTCACTTTTAAGACTTCATAACAAGATATACCATGCTGTCCATGGGATTTATTTAGCAAAGATATTGGAATGGTTTGCCATTTCCTTAATCCATTGGATTAAGGCAAACAAGGATAAGTGATTTGTCCACGGTTACATAGCTACTCAATGTCCGAGACCAGGTTTGAACTTAGGACATTCTGATTCCAGGTCCAATGCCACTGACTGCCTCCTAGGTAATAGAAGTTAAATGATATGTCCCCAGGAGACTGGATTTGAATTTGAATTAAGAATTCCCTCCTGAATTCAGATGGAGCCACCTCATAGTGGTGGAATGCTCAAAAAATGCATCTTCCTTCTGGGAAAACTGTAATATATTATGGCAGAAACTAGGCATAGACTATCATCGCACACCTTATACCAAGATAAGGTTGAAATGGGTGCAGGATTTAGACAGATAAGGTATCATTATAAGCAAATTAGCAGAACAAGGAATAGTACATGTCAGATCTCTGGAAAGTTGAGAAGTTTATGACCAAAGAAGGGCAATTAGTTAATGCAGTGGATAGACCACTGGCCCTGGAATCTGGAGAATAGGAGTTTGAATCCTGCCTAAGACACTTGATTATTACTAGCTGTGTGACCTTGGGCAAGTCACTTAACCCGAAATGCCTTACATTCAGGGTCATCTCCAGTCTTCCTGATTCATATCTGGCCACTGGACCCAGATGGCTCTAGAGGAGAAAGTGGGGCTATTAACTTAGCACAGTATTCCCTCACTCAAATCCAGTTCATGTAATTGTCATGGCATCACCTCCCCGATGTCGTTCCCTTCTTTGAAAAAGAAGGATAAAACATTATCATGGCCAAAGAAAAGATAGAGAACATTGTAAGAAAACAGAATGAATATTTTTGATAATATTAAATTTAAAAGGTTTTGCACAAATAAAATCACTGCAACCAAGGTTAAAAGGAATGCAATAAGTCTGGAATCAATTTACAACTAGTCCTTCTGACAAAGAACTCATTTTTAAAATATATAGATAACTGATTCAAATTTATTTTTAAAAAAAATCATTCCCCAAAAGATAAATGGTCAATGAATGTGAAACTGCAATTCTCCAAGTTAAGAAATCAAAGACATCTACAGTAATATGAAAAATTGCTCTAAATCATTATTATATACAAATTAAAACATTTCTGAGTTAACATCTTACATCTGTCAGATTGACCAATATTACTAGAAAGGAAAATGATCAATATGATGGAGATGTGGGTATATTGGGACATTGATGCATTGTTGGTAGAGTTGCTACGTGATCCAGCTTTTCAGAAGAGCAATTTGGAATTATGCCCAAAGGGCAATAAACCTGTGCATGGCCTTTAACTCAGCAACACCACTATTGGCTTTATATCGTGAAGAGATAATGAAAAAGGGTAAAAATTCCACATGTGCAAAAATACTCATAGCAGTTCTTTTTCTAGTGGCAAAGAATTGGAAAAGGAGGGGTTGTCCAATAATTGGGAAATGACTGCACATATGCATATATATGGACATATTATGATATATATGTATATTTATATATAGATGGAACACTATTGTTCTATAAGAAATTATGAGGGATGGGATTTCAGAAAAGCCTGGAAAGACTTGCAGGTATTGATGTGAAATGAAATGAGCAGAACCATGAAAACATTATACACATTAACAACAACTTGTAGTGATAATCAACTATGATGGACTTACTCATTTCAGCAGTACAATAATAAAAGACAATTTATAAAGTCTTGTGATGGAAAATACCATCTATATCCAGAGAAGGAACTATGGAGTTTAAATGAAGACCAAAGTTTAATACATTCAATTTTTAAAAGTCATCTCATTTTTTCTCTTCAATGTTTTCTTTTTTCCATTTGGATTTAATTCTTCTCTCACAACGTGATCATTTTGGATCTATATTTAGAATGGTTATAAATGTAAAGCCTGAATTAGATGGTTTTCTGTCTGGGGGGAGGGAAGGGAGGGAGGGAGAAAATGTAAAACTCAAAATCTTGCCCATTGCATGAAGTTGGAAAAACAGATAAATAAAATATTTTATACATACATAAATGATAAATAAATGTTTCTTTTTTTTCTTTCCTCACTTCTTTGAGCTCAGAGCTCTAGTTGTGATGATCAAATGAAATATCCTATATAAGGTGTGTCAGTTCAAAGGACAGTATGGTCTACCTTGTCATGAAGCCTTGGATATGACTAAATGACTGAAAATATGCATATATTATATATAGATAGAGATAGAGATAGGGATAGAGATAGGGATAGAGATACAGGGAGATATAGATATAGATATACAGTGTAAAAGACAGAGAGAGAGAGAGAGAGAGAGAGAGAGAGACTATCTTTAAAATTAATTGAAAGCTGATCTAAAAGTTATAAACTTGGTTCAAATCTAATTTCCTTCTCTTGCGAGACTATCAAACACTTTAATTCTCAGTTCACTTAACAGCTCTCTTGGATTGTAAGGTGCAAAGAAGGAACTTACCTATAAAGGTGGTTTCCTGGCATTGCATTTCCTATAACAGTGAAATCAAAGGTGTAGTAACCATCCTTGAATTCATATGAACATACATATAGGTGTGTGTTTGTGTACATATATATATATATATATATATATATATAAACATGCATATATAGTCCCTTTTCCTAAATACATATACACATACAATACAAATATTTGCATAAATGCATATCTATGAATCTTGAAATATTCTGTATGTGTAGCTATATTATACACACACACACACACACACACTTTTTTTAGAGCAGTAGAATTTAATGTAATTAGAGTAGATCTATACACAACCATTAATGCATTATATTTCATGAAAGATAAGAATAAACACAATATAAAAAACAGTACAGAGTAGTCAAAATTATTTAGCTGACAGGATATTCTGAAGAGAAATTTGTCCTTGTGCTTTGGTATATTTATCTTCCACTACCTACATTCTTCTACTCTGAGACAGCTAAGTTGTAGAGGATAGGCATTCAAGCTAGAGTCAAAAGGAATCAAGTTCAATTCTAGCCTCATGTCCATGGGCATGTCATTTAATAATGCAACTTCCCTACCTATCAGGGTTGTTGTGAGGATCACAGGCGAGTTAAAAAACTTTCAGTAAAATGATTAGTAAGTAGTAAGTGCTTACTTAAAGACATTCTCCATCTCATTCCTTTACTATTGACATTTAACCTCTTTCTGTCGAATGGGGGAAATAATGCTTTGATTATAAAGTTCATAGTAATATGAGCAAAGTGCTTTATGAACTTGAAAATAACACATGAGAGAACTACAATTGCTCTGAAAACTTGAAATCACTTCCTAGAATCAAAGAATCATACTGTTGGGAAGGACCTTGGAGATCATTTAGACCAACCCAGTACCTTTCAAGGATAATTAGACCATCAATCTACAGCTTAAAAATGAATTCAGAAGTTCATAATCCAAATTCCTAATTTTATAGATGAGTAAACCAAATCTAAAAATTAAATGATTTACCCAAAGAGACACAAAGACTAAGTCACAGGGCAGGAATTAAAACTCAGTGACTAGGACTCCAAGTTCAGTGGAAAAAATGCATTACTCTTTCCACTATACCACTATATTTCCCTTAATCATAAAAATAAGGAAACTGATGACCAGAGGGGATTGTATGATTTGACCAAGGTCATATAGTTAGCTGAAACCCAGACTTCCTGGCTCCAATTTCAATCTTTCTACTACACCCCACTGTTTCCCATAGCTACTGGATCCTTCTGAGCAATTGAGAAACTTTTTAACCTTCCTCATCAGGCTTAATTTTTTTCAACAGTAAAATGTTCATAAAAAAAATTGTACTCTTGGATATAACCACTTTGAGATATGACTCAATGTGATACTCACAGCATATGAATTATTCCTAAGAGTACTAAATTATTACTTTTGCAAAGTACATTAACTCTTTCAGAGCCTAAGGGTATAACAATGAAATACCACAGTAATCTTTCAAACACAATTAGAATATAATTTCAGAAATCATCTACTTTCTCCCTTTACACAGTTAGAATTAAACCTTTTGTTCAGTATAGCATGCTTTGATTGGAGGACACTGACTATAATATCACCATTATTCAGTGCCAACTATTAAACATTTATTTATGTATATCATCTTTAAAAAATTTCTCGAGTGCATTCTACAAGTTTTCTCCAGTGCCCTATCCAATTAAAGCTCTTACACATCATTTCTCATGTTTGCATATTGCTAAGTCAAATTAAACAGGCAAAAATGTTTAAATTAGTTGTGACATAGGTCACCAGAATTATTAAGTTGTTTATTTGTACATAGGAAATATTCAATAAATATTTGTTGAATGAATGAAAATCTTTATTTTAAAAACCTAAATACATAAAATTAAGTATTTTACATAAGAAAATCTAAAAGTCATTATCTACAACTACCATTGGCTTATATTAGGTGAGGTTTCCAATAAGAACTTAAGCTACTGGGGCAGCTAGGTAGCACAGTGGATAGGGCACCAGTCCTGGAGTCAGGAGGATTTGCATTCAAGTCTAGCCTCAGACACTTAATAATTACTTAGCTGTAAGATCCTGGGCAAGTCACTTAACCCCATTGCATTGAAAAAAAAAAGAAAAGAAAAGAACCTAAGCTAAACATCATGATAATAATTTAATATGATAAGAATCTAGTATTTTGTCAATGCAACAAACACAAATCATCACCTATATATAAAATCATAAATGTTTTTGTATATATGGAAATTATGTGAGATCTATATCCCTACAGATAGTCAAAAAGTGTTTTGCAAACGTCATAGGACTATACAAATGAAAGGTAAATTTATTTTTAATTATTTGATAAATATTAAATAAAAGTATAAACTTCAAGAGGGTAAATACCTTCTTCATTATTGCATAATTAATTTCAGTGATAAGATCTGAAGTCATATCTTCTTGACATTAACTCCTTAAGCATCTTCCTTGGTCAGTCAAATATTCAAAAAAGGACAATCAAAGTCAGTATGCCATAAATGGATTGATTAAAAGGAATGGGAATGTTTAGTTTGGAGAAGACTCTGAGACAGATATAGTATAAGAATTTTGTTGAATAGATGAGACTATAGATTTTTATTATTTTCTTTATCCTTTGATGTCATAATGGGTATAATTCATAGAAGCAGAAAATATGTAAATTTAATATGAATGTATAGAAATATTCCTAAATGTTGTGCCTATTCAAGAGTAGAATAGGCTCTTTCCAGAGGCAGTGGATTCCCCTCATTGAGGTAATCAAGTAAAGGCTGAAGAATGACTTTTTGAGTGGGTTTGAGTGAGGATTCCTTGTCAGATATAGACTCCAACTGTTTCTAAAGATTCTGAATTCAGTGAGAAAGTACAAAACTGTGATAATTAAATAAATCCTAGGTGAATACTTATTAGTTGCAAAGATTGTATAAGCTAAGTATAGAGAAAGATGCAGAGAACAATTAATGCACCCTTGGTCCTCAAGGAGTTTCTTGTTAGGAAGAATAAAAGGTTAACCAGTAATAAAGTTGTACAACACAGAGTTTTAAAAAATGGCTATTTTTTACAAGCCCAGGTTTGTCTTTCTATTCCAAATTCTCCTAGGAGCCAGTGTAATTTCTGCCTAATTGGTATAGTTAGTCAAAATTGCTCACTCCTATCCATTTCTTTTCCTTGACAAGCACTGAGAGAATAGTATGAGAGTGATGAAAAGGAGACAGACTTGAGAATTTTCAGTATTCTGATGGCATGGTCCTCTAATAAACCTTACAGTCTTCCTCTAGACAGTAATCTATTAGTTGAATAGAAGTGAGAAGATAAGGCCCCATTTTGAAAGCCTATATATGAGAGGCCTCAGGGAGGAAGAGAAATTTCTGAAACTAACACCATGAGTTCTCTCTGGAAAGAAGTTGAAACTTATGGGTGGAATTGAGTTGTATCAGGGTATCAAGTTTCCTATCACTTTACTTATACAGCAAGAAGGTAACATTTTGAAAGAGAAAATTACAATAACAATGGATTACCAAATATGTGCTTTTTTAAATCTCATGGGAAATTTATTGTTAAACCAGGAAGCAGACAGCTAAATTATTAATGGTCCCTTGAGAGGTCCATACTCTTGGATGACTATTACATAATCAGTTTATAGATATAAAGGAATAGCAGTGCAACTTTAAAGGAATACAGTAGAAAATGGAAGCTATATTTTCATATTTCTATTGGAAACTATATTTTCATATATGTTAAAAGTTTCAGAAGAAGTTAACCAAATGGGATGACAAAGTTATGGTCTATGTTAATATTTTCTCAGTAGTGTAGCAGAGTATATAAGTGGTATAAAAGTTTAAAAAAATATGGGTCACTAAATCATATGCAAGGATCACAGCATGTCATACTTGGATTTGGAAAACATATTGAATTAACATTTACTGTAATATTCCAATTTCTTAAATATTTCCAAGTTATTCCAATATTTATACCTGAGAGCCTATAGACTGTGTGTTTATTATAGTTAGGATATATAGACATACAATGAAAACAGTTCACATGAGAAGAATATATACTGATTTCTGGTAAAAATGACAAAGTCCAAGATTATAAGCACAATGATTTCTCTTTAAATATAATTTTTAAAGTCTGCATACTTTAATTGTATCTCTTAGATCTATCCATATAGTTATTCATTTATCTATTTATCTATGTGTAAAGAGGGAGAAAGAGAGAATAATGTATTTCAAGGTTATTGGTTATCTTTATGATTCTATGTATATTATTTTATACATTTAAAACAATATTCTGAGAAAGGGACCATGGATTCCAACAGACTGCCAAAACTGTTTGCAAAAAAAACAAACAAAAAAGACTAAGAACTATTGCTCTAAATACATTTAATCAAATGAAACAACGAATTTACAACTCAAAGTGATTAATTAAAATTCTGATGCTTTGTGATAATCCCTATGGAAAAATAAAAAGCTGAAACAATAACTCAATCACTCTATCAGATCTGGATTCCCATCATTCCTACTCTGGTTCAGTTTTAGAATAAAGGGCTAAAATACCATGATCATTTAGTTCAATGTCTATCTTCTCTAGGAATGTACTATGGATGTAGTATCTTATGACCATATCAACATTCACTTTATCTGAGTTGCTGTCAAGTAGGAAGGAACCAGAAATCATTATAAAGCAAGTTTGTCCATTTCTCTCTTCAAGAATTCAAAGTTTTACATAGCTATTAGAAGACATTGATTTCCTTATCCAAATATATGCAAAGATATCAAGCTGAAAATAACTCTAGCAATTCTATAACCCAGAAAAGTTTAGCCAAAAAAAGGTGTGTTTTTTTTTGTCTTGTTTAGTTGGATAAGAGCATGGGAGAAATGACCATCAGCCATCTCTTTTTGCTGGTGTTTATTGTTTCTCTTTCATTTGAGAAGAGCACCAATGATATCAGGAGGTGATATCTTTACTTCTAAGTGAATTAGATTTAAATGAATCAGGACTGGGCAAAGTTGTCAGACTCACTCTCTTATCCTGAGACATTAGGGTCCAGAGATAAGATGTAGATCAGGACAAGTGAAGATGGCCACAGATGCAGTCATACCTCTTGTCATTTTTAAGCCAAGATCTTTCCAGGTCTTAGTATGTCTAAGGCAATACCAGTTCAGTGATTAGACTAGGTAAGAAAGGAGTTGAAGTCTTTTTTTTTTTACCTACTTAAAAAAATCATGTTAGTAGGGGAAGACTGATGAGGACAGAAATAAATTGTTGTCTACATTCACTCTGAGCAATGACCAATGGAGGTTTGGATTCTGACATTATA
The DNA here is from genome assembly GCF_037893015.1 of Macrotis lagotis. Taxonomy (NCBI): domain Eukaryota; kingdom Metazoa; phylum Chordata; class Mammalia; order Peramelemorphia; family Peramelidae; genus Macrotis; species Macrotis lagotis. The sequence goes on from NC_133666.1 coordinate 575,488,453, forward strand.
TGCCTCAAGGTATAACATTAAGAAAGCAAGGGAAACAAGCAAGCAATTATGTAAATAGAAGATATATACAAGGAAAATGAAAGACAGGGGTAAGACATTAAATGTGCATAGGGATTGGAGAGAGGAAACCAGACTAGATCTCCTACAGAATATTGGATTTGAAATGAAAAGTAAAGAAAGTTAGGGAAATTAAATGGCAGAAATAAATAGGAACATTCTAGGAATTAAGTAAAGATGGTGAAGAAGCAGGGAGTCAGGACTAGAAATCATTCCAGGAGAGGATCAGTTGAATAATGAGAGATGTTTAGCCTAAAGGAGAGAAGTCTGGGGAGGGGAACACCATCATATTCAGTCTTATGAAAGATTTTATAGCTTTACATGGATGGGGAATCAGATTTGTTCTAGTTGGGTCCATGAGACAGAACAAAAATTTTGAAATTGAAAAGATACAATTAGACCTACACAAAAATGAAAAGCAAATATTAGATGACCACAAATTTGAAAAGTGAAAGAGAAAAATAGATTTTCAAGTCTGTATACTGTAGTTATTAGCCATATGTTGTTTGTTTTGTTGTCAGCATTGTTTAGTAATAATAATGATAATAATAATTAATAACGATAATGATGATGATAATGATGATGATATTTGCATTTCATTCTCAAAGAAGACCGTAACATCAGGGAGACAATACCATGACAAGCACAAGATTTGGATTGGGGGGGGGGGGGGTTCTGTGCTGAGTCACCAGGCTCACTTTCTCCTTCAGAGCCATCTGGGTCCAGTGACCAGATATGAATCAGGATGGCTGGAGATGGCCCTAGATGTGATTCAATCTGAGTTAAGTGACTTGTGCAGCATCACACAGCTTATAATTTTCAAGTGTCTGAGGTCAGAGTCAAATTCTTGTCCTTCTGAGTCCAAGGCTAGTATTCTATCCACTGTACCACCTATCTGCCCTCAATACTGTTGTATCAATGTTAACAAACTATTTACCACTTAGAAGAAAATAATTTGGAAACTTTAAAGCATAACTTAAATGCATTGGCAGTTTTCTTATTATTTACTACAGAACAGTGCTTGGGATTATGACTATATCTGGGATTGAGGAAGAGAGAAAGTAGCTAGAAGTGACAAAGAACCAGAGAACATTACTACCTCAGAAACAAGGTAAACTACTATTAAATTCTAACTATAAAGATAGACCTTGCAAATAGAAGAGTATGCCTTTAGAAGAATTATTTTATGTTGCTTCGAAATACAACATGCAACCCCTTACATTATTCCTCCCTAGATCTCCCTCTTTCCCCTCCCCATTCATTATACTTTATTTGGTTTTCAACAACAACAAAAAACCCTCAAGACCTTACCTCATAAACATGAATTGAAAGAAAACCCACCAAGTTTTAGAAGAATATGAGAAAAATATGCATGTTAACCTCCTTTACCAGCTGTGCAAAATGGTTAAAATATTCAGGAAGGGTAGTATTATCTTGGTCTCTCAATTGCAGTCATATGTTATTCCCCAGTGAGAAAAGATTTCCATCTGGCAGAGCCAAACAGATCATTTTGTATGTACAGTATTAATTTTGCACAATTTCTATGATTAATGCTCTTAAAATATAATTGGGAGGTTTTCATCATAAATGAAGCTGAAATGTTTATCTTATACTAATGTTGTGGTATTGTATTAATATAAAAGTAGGATAAGAAAGATTATGGAAGCAAAGAGTATGCCAGACCACTAAGTCCTAAGCACCAAAAAATTAGTTTTAAACATCATTACCTCACTACCATAAGATTTCCTCAATTCAAATGTAGAAGGCAGATTTGTGCCTTGTAATTGGAGCATTATTTCCTGGATTAAATACATTTTTAAAGCTAAGAATTGTTTCAAAAATTACTTGAGAATGATATTATTAACCACAGCCAAAGGTCAAGGGCAGCACTTCAATATAATGTTCATTGAAGGGTACAAGAAAAACCCCAATAGAATATAGTTTCTAAAACCCTAACAAATGATATCCATTTCATGGGGTTTTTTTTGAATTTTTAAAAATATCCATATAAAGGAAAGAATCTACACAGAAAGACTAAGAGATATCAGATTTGGAAAATATAAATAAATAGAAACATGGAAGGGGGTAAATAAAAGGATTTTTAATGCTTATTTTGGATTTCTCCATTCAAACAAATGTATTCTCCAATGATTTTGCATAAGAATAATTTTCTCTTCAAAATATTTCCTAAGAAAGTTAAATGGAGAAAGCAACATGAAAGGTATAAGTTTTAAGCTACATGTAAAAACATACCTATGCTGCTTAGAATTGTTTTTTCCATAATCAGATTCATATAAACAGGAAATAATGGAAATATATCTATGTGACTATGAAACTCTGAGATATTTGTTAATATTTAGTAAGTTTGCTTTTATAAAACTAGACAGAGAAAGTGTCCTTGGGCACAATATTTACAGTGAGTGCTATGATCATCTGAACAACAGAGTTAGATAAACTTTGGTTCCATAACCCAGTTAGAAGTACTTAGCATGGGTAACTATGACAAATTATGAATATCATACTAGCATGAAATCTATTACATTCTTATTTCTAAAAAAATTACTCACAAGACAGTTTAAGTAATTATAAATCTGTCATCTGAAAGCATATTAAGATGAATGCCAAAGGATGAAATATAATTCAAGATGAAAAAAATTAAACACAAAAGCATCCTCACCCACCAGTCTTAAACTGTTATTAGTCACTACTTCTAATTATTTTGAAGTTGAAGGGATGGCTTTGATTATTCCTTGGGTTTGGCCTGCCCACACATGTTCATAGAATTTACCTGAAACTTTCCCTTCAGTCTTCATTGAACTTTCCATCATTTCTTTTACATTTACTGGTATGCCTCAGCACTAAAAATTACTAATAATCTTCTTAAAAAAGAGAGGAAATTAATAGATTTTAAAATATAAGAGCTTAAAGAGAATTTGGAGATTATTTACTCTATGCTACTTCTAATTTTATGGCAAATATAATTGGCCATCAGAAATATTAAATGACTTACCCAATATTACCTTGCTAACAAGTGGAAATGCAGAAACTGAAAAAAATCTGTGTAATTCTTGACTCCAAAACAGTGTTCTCATTATAACTGCCTTTAAAACTACTTAGTGCCTGGTACATCCTGGTTGACTGTTTGCTTTTTTTTTATTTTTTAACATTTCCATGTTTCTTTGGAAGGAATTTGCTCTGTTTCCCCTACACAAGTCTGCAATACACTAACCTACCACTATTAAAAACTCCCCATAGGACTTGGTTATAGTAAAAAATCCAGTATAGCACCCAATCAAAGAGAAATTTTCTAAGGATGGTCATATCCTCCAATTGCTCCTTTGTGTAGATGATATTGTGTTTATTCAGTATCAAGGAAGTGTAAATTGTACAGTGTCCTTATAAAATCCATAACTAAACAAACAATATAAAATACCACAAAAAAGTGGAGCTATAGAATGTCCATTGCCTTAATTATAAGATGCAAATGGGTAAACTATTTACAGATCTTGTTTATCAGTGAAGATATAGAAACAGATATGGATGTGTCTATCTATAGCAAAATATATTCATGCACATACATAAAGAGAAAAATATCTATACATTTCTATCTGTAATCTTGGACAAATAGTACAAAAGAACAAAATGTTCATTTAAGAATGTAATAGGAAGAAGAAAACACAGTAGATCTCCTTTAAGAATCGAAAAAGCACCTCTAATTTCATTAAATTTTAGTCAGAAATAAAGTGTTAAGTTTGTAACACCAATAATCTACTGGTTTTATAAGGCTAAAAAGCATAGAACATCAGTCTCTGAAGAATTAAAAATGAATTTCATGCAATGGGAAATAAAAAGATAATGGTGGCTATGAGCAGGCAGAGGAACACAATATATAATCAGCAAAATCTGGTATGAAGAAAAAAGGCTAGTTGGGGTGAGGGTGAGTTATGGCAGATTGACAGTTGTTACTTTCCACTGATATGTTTTAGATATTAGGAAAAAATGAGCATGTTGAACAGATCCCCTATAACCCTATTAATAGTTCAATATCTGGTACAATGGATCACTGAGACCTTTAATAAAGACCATTAAGTTAAAAAATTTTAATATCTTTATGCAAAAAAAAGCAGTTGCCAAAAGAGTTAAAAAGCAATTCACAAAATTAAGAATTGTTAGCAAAGAAATTGATAGCAATCAGCAAAGAGGTTCCCTGATTTCCATTAAAATCCTGAAAACTTTTCATATATGCTTGTTTCTCAAAGTGGGCAGACCTGGGTCCCATATCAGTCTACCTGAAGGAAAAGTTATCTGAAATTTTCTGTCTGCATTACAGCTCTTTTATCATGACAGTCCTAGTTAATATAGTCGGAAAGAGGGATGTCAAATCATACCTCCTGAATGACACTTATTTGATAGGGAAGCATGATAGATTGCAATTTGCATCTCTGAAGAGTACTTTATATAAAGTGATTACTTGTCCATTAGGATGTTACAATACCAAAACCCTTGATGGTCTTTCTCCTAGTTATCAAGAATAGTATACAAAACATGGATTTACAACTATATTCTTAAAATACATTTTTTTTCTGCAGTAAGGAGAAACTATTTTCTTGTCACTCATTCTGTTCAATTTTGGTATTACATTAATTTTTTTAAATGACAAAACAAACAAAACCTTTCATCAATCTGACAATTTTCATCTGATGTTTTCTCCTAAGGTATTTCAGACATGTATTTTTTGAACAAGTTATATATTTTCCCTTTCTCCAGACATTTGAGAACCACATAATATAATTCTTATGCTATTTTTAAGAGTAAATTTATATATTAGATGGCTCAAGATTTAGGGAATAATGAAGCAGGGGAATTCTGGGCATAGAAAAATGTAATCTTTTTCAGACTTTTCTGTACAATGGAGAGCATCCTCCATTCTGTGTTGACTCTGTAATTTCTACTTCCCAAGTTATGTTAGAATTTTCAGTACACAGGATGTCACTCATGCACAGTGAGTCCTGTCTTAGTCACTCCTTGGGGGGACTGCCCTTGTGTCAAACACATTGTAGAATACCTGGAGTCAGGTGCTAAACCACTCCTCAATCACCACCTTTGTCTGGTCCACTGAAAAGGTGCTTGAGCTGACCTCTGTCCAGTGGAAGTTCTCACCTTTTCTTCTGGACTCCCAATGCAAAACTGCTCACTTCCTCTCTCTAAGCCAGATCCATATGGTCTGACCATAATGCCGGAATAATATGGTTCTAGCTCCATGTGATGAATCTGTGTTATCTAAGCTTCTCTACTTTTCCATCCTCTTTCCTTTTCTTCTCTTCTTTTCTCTCTCTTAGACTCCTTGTCATTTGTTTCTCTCTTCCCTTAGCTTTTCTTTCCCCTCCTTTTTTTTTTTATCTTGACTATTAATTTTCTTAGCTTGTAACTAGCAATATAATTCCAGCTCCATGTGGCTGGATCTATGTTGATCTAAGTTTCTTTTCTTTCTTTTTTCCTTCACAAACCTTTTTAACCTCAACTTCTGCTAATCAACTTGCCCTTTAAAAAACTCACTATTTTGCTATTTCTCCAAAGAATTTAACCTGTAAACTTTTTGTGGTTACCTTTGAACTTTATATGGTAACCTATAAACTTTAGGAAATAATTTGTGAACTTTTACAGTAACTTGTGAATTAAAGTCTATCCTTTTCTTACCCTCCTGAAGCTGAGAGATTAGTGAATTTTTCACCCCCATATGAACCCAATCTTTAAGCCCCTTTCTTGAGCCCCATTTCCTCCCATCTTCAATAATATGATTTAAGAATCATCCTTTAATCTCTCCAGTCCATAGGCACCATTAGAAGTGAGACATCGACCTCTACAGTAACCAGATTCAAAGTCTTATTTCCTTGAGACAAGGGGAAAAAATCATCATAATAATCATGTTTTTGCATATCCCAGTGATATTATTTAATCTAAACAATGGAAATGGCATGTCAATTTCAGAACAACAGCTGTTTTTAGCTGCTCTTAAGATTTAGGAATGTTATTAGAAAATTTTCTCACTAAATTTTCTGCATGTATGTAGTAATATTACTTTAGATGATAAAATTATAAAATTACTTATTTTCTATAACCAGACCCATATTAAAATATAAATATTGGTATGCTCTGCCACATATAATTTATATAATATTCAAACATTGCCAAATAATGGTTAAAGGATGTTATATTTATCCCTCTTAAGCAAAATGTAATAAGTAAAGTTCTTTAAAACATTAAAACATTTCGGTTCAAAATGGCAAGGGAATTCAATTGACTTTACATGCTTTTGTTTTGGGGAAGGGTACAATTGTTTTGATTTTATAGCAGTGTATTAATCAATTAAGAAATAATATTTTCTTAGCAAGTACATAACACCACTGGGGGTTATGGGTGGGACAGAACTAGATTTAGTAATGCAGTTTAATTGTGTGGAGTAGTATTCTCTGTACTCTTTTACATTTTTTTTTCATTTCACTTTTATTTGCACTCTAATGCCATATTTGCTTTCGTGACATAAGCTTTAGGAACAATTTGTTCCTTTTCAGTAAGTATCATATCAATAATGGCAAGGAGAACTCATGTATGGGTTGATTAGGCCATGAGCCCTGTAAGTACGCCATCTCATTTTAGGAGCCTTGTTAACCTGAATATGCTCAATGACAAGAGAATCCACATCCAAACCCTTTAATTCAGCATTTCTCTCTGCATTTTTAAGCATATGCAGCAAGAACTCAGCACTCTTTTTTGGCCAACGACCCTGTGTCCAACCCCACTGCTTAGCCTGGGCACACCTGCCAACGCCACCATTATATCGACGGAATGGAACACATTGTTTCTTCAATGTGACATCTTTCAAATACTTGGTAGCTTTTCGGATGTGCATGCCCTTGATGGCTTGAGCTGTTTCACGGGTGTTCTTGAAGTGGACCCGGAGATTTGGACCCCTTGACTTGCATGATTTTGTGGGGTTCTCTGGATCAAGACCATTTTAAATGATTACCCAGGACAGCTCAAGACTCTTTTACATTCTTAAAAATGATTGAGAACATCTCACCAAAGATCAAAAGTGTTTTTATCAGTCCTTCCTAAAATAAATTGTACACTTCTAATCTCATCACTAATTTAGTAATTCAACTTTGCATACAATTAGACTTGTAGTTCACTACACTCTCTATCTGCAGCTCTTCCTGGTTTCAACTTCACAGAACAAGATGTCCCTCTCCCATGCATTCTGAAATCACAATTCTTTTTTTTATGTCTTTTCCCCAAACAGATTTTAAGCTCCGTAAAAGTAGGTACTATTTTTCTTTTACTGTTTGTATCCCCAGATCCTACCAGAGTACCTTCATAAATGTTTATTTGATTTAGTTAAATTATATGTTGATATATATACACCATTTAAAAAATAAATTATCTTAATATCATTTTAAAAATAATTTCGACCTTTGAGACCCCCCCTGAAATGATCTCAATAATTTCCAAGGTACCTCAGATTTCTCTGGGAATTGTTAGCATAATGAAATACCATTGAAGAAATCCCCTCTACTAGTGCAGATCAGCCACTTTTCTGAAATTTATAATACTAAAATACTGTTTGGAACACTGAAACATTAGGTGATTTACCCAGTGAAAAGGTACAGATAATGGCTGGTAATAAACCCTGCCCTTCCCCTGTTCCCTCCAATCTGTAAAACCTTGTCCCCAGGCACAAGATAAATCCCCTGTGAACAAAACTGTAAAACCCTGCCCCCAGGGACAAGACCAGCCTGTACAGCTCTCCCATAACCTGAAAAGATTATGTCTCTGATCTACTGCTCCACATCTATAAGACCCTGATTACTTCAGCTTTATTTGCCTCTTTAAAAGCTCACCATCCTTTGAGTGGATATCTCCCTTTGGGAAACCAGTCTATTCTTCCAGAATTTGATTCCCAAAATAAATTGGAGATAGCCTGAGTTTGAATTCTTTCAAGACCACTTGCAATTCACTTCTCTGAACTCCAACACAGAGGCAGGATGAAATGCAACAAATCTGAATTACTGAATTGTAGAGTAGGGGAGGGAAGTAAAATGTAAGATGATTAGAAAGATGTAAAGGAGTCTTGCTGTGAAAGTCTTAAAGTCAAACAGAAGATTTTATATTTGATCATAGAAATAATAGGGAGCCACTGGAGTATATTGAGTACGGCAGAGAGATATGGCCAGATCCATACTTTTGTAAAACCACTTTGGTGGCTGAATGGAGAATAGATTGAGAAAGGAAGACCAACCAGAAGGCTACTACATTAACATAAGCATGAGGTGATGAGAGCATGCTACAGTGTGACAGCTGTTTGGATAGAGAAAAGGGGACATTAAGGCTATTGTGGAGATAGAAATGACAAGGCTCTTCTATGAATTTTATACATGAGGTAAGTGAGAGTAAGGAATGGAGACTGACATCAAGATTGTAAGTCTATATGATTGGAAGCATAGTAGTTTCCTCAAGAAAAAGAGGCAAGCTTGAAGAAGGTAAGGTTTTTTCCCAAGGCATTGAAGCATAAACTCTGGACATATTTGAGAAGTATACATGCAATTAGAGATTATCATTTGACCATTTTGATGCAAGACTGGAATTCAGGAAAGCACTTAGAGATAAACAAATATATATATATATATATATATATATATATATATATTATATATATATATATATATAAATTATCTGCAAACAATCGGAACCTATGAGATCACCAAGTGGTTCAGGATAGATGGAAAAGAGAATGGAGTCTAGGACATGACTTGAGAAATATTCAAAAGTAGTTGGTATGATTTATATCAGAGGATCTATCAAAGAATACTGGGGAAGGGTAAAAATGTAGTGAGATAAACAAGAGAAAACATTTAGAAAAAGAAAATAGTTAACTGAACTTCTTTTCAAGAAGAGCAGGGTTCATTTATACCATAATAGATTTTATCCAGGGAAATACCTTAGCTTAAAAATATCAAGATCTCCTTCTTCATCCGGGGGGTCATTTACAGTCTTCTTGACCTATATCTTGCCACTAGGCTCAGATGACCCTAGAGGAGAGAGTGAGGCTGATGACCTTCCACAGTCCTAATTCACTTAATCCAATTTACTTGTAAGTCAAGACATCAGCTTCTTTGAGAAGGAAGGAGAAATAGCAATACTTTTATCCTATCACATTGCACTTTTCATCTAATATGTTATGTAATATGTTATAGTACCATTGATACTTTGTTCTCATCTTCATAACAGAGTATTGGACTTGGAGTCAAAGAAACTTGAGTTCAAATATTGCCTCAGACAAAAATTAGAAAAGTTAACTAACCTTTCCCACTTTCTTCATCTGTAAAACAGATTTAAGTTATTGTGAGGATCATAAGAGAGCAGTATAAAAAATTTTGCTAGCCCTAAAGCATTATAAATGTTAGTTTTTATTGGTTTATATATCTAGTGTTACGAACACTATTGTGGAGATTAATAAAATGCCATTTTGACTTCTTATGGAATTGAATTCAATGTATATTATTATTATTATTATTATTATTATTATTATTATTATTATTGAATATTGTTTGTCGAGCTGCAGAAATAATTTAGAAATTTAACCCATCATTATAGTTAATTGTTAAAGAATCATTGTATCTCTATAAGGATGATTTAATTTAATTATTAAGATCTGTTTTAAATAGACCTGCCTTGTGAACCAACTTAATTCTATCTTTTAAAAAACTTCAGTTTATCTCCTTGGGGCTTTATGACTTTTCTTGTGAAGCCAAAGTTTCAAAGAAAGTCTGAACGTTTTGTTCTCCAATAATTCTATCAGTCTCCATGTGTGGCCAGGGCTATCTAACCCATAGTTTCTTATCTCTAGCCAATTCATTTCTTTGCTGTCATCTAAGCTCTTCATGAAACAAGGATTTGGCTCAGAATCTTACAATCCACTTGCAAATAAAGGCATTATACAGTAAGAAACTTAAACATCTGGTGAATGAGGAAAATTGGGAGTTGGATCACTTGGAATTCAAAGGTCCTTTCCAGTTCTAAAATTCCAATGATTCTGCCATATTTGAAACTGGAAATAACCACAGATGTCTAAGAACTCTTAAGAAATCCTTGTTTATTTCCTCAAGAAACATCCTTTGAGATCCGTGGCTTTAGATTGTAAACATCATCTCAATGATTTCATGGAAAATTTTCAGGCTGTAGTTTAACCTCTGCAAAGTCAAAAAGATGAATTCAAGAATCCTCCCAAACTCCTTCTGTGGTGCAAATATGGTAAAGATGCCTAAACCAGGAAGAGTTAAAACAAGAGAAAAAAAAATTACAGACCAATTTCCCTAAAGAAAATTGATGTAAAATTTTTGAACAAAATTTTAACAAGGCAATTACAGTAATATATAACAAAGCTTTTATATTATGACTAAGTGGAATTTATACCAAGAATGTAGAACTTGCTCAATATTTATTAAGAAGACTATCAGCACAATTGATCATTTCAATAACAAAAACCAACAGAAATCATATGATTATCTCAATAGATACTGAAAGTGCTTTTAACAAGATTCAGAGCCTATTATTATTAAAAATACTAGAGAACATAAAAACAAGTCAGTCAGTATGCATCTAAAGCCATCAGCAAGTAAAATATATAATAAGAATAAGGAAGAAACCTTCCAATAAGATCAAGGATGAGGCAAGAAGGCCTGTTATCACCTCTATTATTCAATATAGAATTAGGAATGCTAAATATAGCAATAAGAGAAGAAAAAATTGAAGAAATTAGAATAGGCAATGAAAAAATAAAACTATTACTCTTTACAAAAGACATATTGGAATATACTTAAAGAATCCTAGAAAATCAACTAAAAAGCTACTTGAAATAATTAACAACTTTAGCAAAGTTGCAGGATATAAGATAATCCCACATAACTAATCAGTATTTCTTTATATGACCAACAAGGTCCAGAAGCAAGAGATAGAAAGAAAAATTTCATTTAAAAATTATAAACAATATAAAATATTTGGGAGTCTACTTGTCAAGATAGACACAGAGACATATGAAAAATAAAGCATTTCTCACACAAATGAAGTCAGGTCTTAACAACTGGAAAAATATCAGTTGTTGATAAGTAAATCAGATAGTATAATAAAAATGAGATTTCTGCCCAAGTTAATTTACTTATTCAGGACTATATCAATTGAACAATCAAAAATTATTGAATAAATTTATAAAAAAAATAACAAAATTTAGCTGGAAGCTCAAGAATGGGAATTAGTGAAAAAAAAAAATACAAAGGAGGGTAGACTAACAATCACCAGATCTCAAGCCATGTTCCAAAGCAGTAAATCAACAAAGCTACTGCTTAAGTTAAAGAGTAGTGGATCATTGTGAACAAATTGGGAACATATGCAGAGTAGTCAATGACCACAGAAACTCCAACACTCCAGCCTTTGGAATAAGAATTCACTATATGACAAAAACCACTAGAAAAACTGGAAAACAATAATACATAACATCACACATAGATCCACATCTCACTCCATATTCAAGATAATGTTAAAATGAGTTTATGACTTAGACATAAAGGATGACACCAGAAGCAAATTAAAACAAGGAGTAATCTACCACTCAGTTTGATCATGCTAATAATTGTTTTTACATTATATTGAGAAAATATTATTAAATTGGAAAATAAAATAACAACAGCAATGTTTTTTGCTCACCATGTTCAAAAATGAACTGCTTATCTCACCCCTTAAAAGTTCTTCCCTTTCAAACTTTCTAATTTCTTCTAATTTGCTTATGGTGTCATCCTTTATGTCTAAGTTTATTTTGAGTTCCAAATTCTCTCCTTCCATCATCCTTCTACTCCCTCTAGACCATAATCATTTTGTTTTTGTTTTTGCAAGGCAATGGGTTTAAGTGACTTACCCAAGGTCTCACAGGTAGATAATTATTAAGTTTCTGAGGACAGATTTGAACTCAGCTTCTCCTGACTCCAGGGCTGATGCTTTATTCATTGCTCCACCTAGCTCCCCCCTTGACAGTAAGCAATTTGATATAGGTTATACATGTGCAATCATGCAAAACATATTTCCATGGTATCTATGTTGTGAAAGAAAACACAGATCTCTCCTTCCCCAAAAAGATAAAATAAAATGAAAAATGAGTATACTTTGATATGCATTCAGACTCCATTAGTTCTTTCTCAGGAGGTGGATAGTATTTTTCATCATGATGGACAAGTTGAGTTTGAGATGTTCAAGCCAGTAGATGGCTAAACTTTGAAGATCAAAGAAAAAATGGGGATGATAGAGGAATCACTTTAATGGGAAAGCAAGATAGACTTTTATCAGTGGTATATGTTTGCATTAGCAAAAAGGAAGAGACAGGAGTGATGAAGAAGATAGTGGGGGAATATATTTGCATAATCTGAAAGAAAGCCAAAGGAGAAAGAGGGAACTCTCAATGAATGGCCTCAACTTTTAAAGAGAAGTATTTGAAGAAGTACCCCTCTGAAAGGGTGGGGAAGAGGGTGCATTAAGAAGCTTAATGAACAAAAGGCAGTGATGAAGCTACCATAAGTGGGAGAGTGGGAGAGTGAATTGTTTGGCTACGAGTGGAAAGAATGTATTGCTACATATTGCTACATATTTCTATATATATATATGTAGTTGAACCGATCCAAATGTATTTTTGACTTTCTACAGCTTTATTCACTATCTTGTAAACAAGAGTGAGGGAAGTAGATTGTCAGAATAACACATCCCTATGATTGGAGGAACTTAATAAGAACATGTTAAATTAAACTGAAATTTAATTATAAATGGTTAGAAGCCCTTGATAAAGATTAGTTTGATTTTAGAAACATAAATATGCTACAAAAGAAGAAAAGAGGAACAAGATATTCTGTGCCTGGAAGAGGGGAGAGGTGAGATCAGGGAAATTCTCCACAGAGCATACATATCTTTAAAAGGTACTTGATAAGTATGTGTTGAATTAAATTAAATTGTAATTGAAGTATAGATAGAAGCCCCTGATAAACTTCACTTAGTTGACATTTGAGAAGTTGTTAATAGGAAAGGGAAGGAGCCAAAGGGAGCTGAATCAAAGTGTACAAGGAATATTAATACTTGTTCAGGAGCAGGTTGGATTAGATGGTCTCAGAGATTCCTACTAACCCTGACATTTTGTTATTCTGTGACAAGTTTTTCAGGAAGACTCAAAAGACAAAGGGTCGGAATTAGGGGACTGGGATCTGGAAGAGGAATAAGCAATATTTAAGTCTAGATGAATAGACAAATATGAGATTATGCATCTTAAATTATTTATAGCCTGCAGCCTGACTGGTTTAGAAAAATCTCCAATCAGCACTTAGCATAACCTATCTGAAACATTGCAGATAGAACTACCTAAGGCTCCTATGGTTATCTAGATTAGAGGGGAGAACTCCCATACCAGTCCTTCCAGATTGCAATTTCAGTATTTCTTCCACTATATCAGGATGTTTCTCTTCCATATTAGCACAATTCTGTATTTTAAGAGCTAAATGTAAGCATACTGTACAATTGTCCATAAGAAGTGAAGAAGAGTTGGGAACAACTGGAGAATTTGAAAAATAAAAGTTCATTTCAGAGTCTTAGTCTCTGGAAGAGAAAGTTTCCTTAATCTTCTGGATTCATGGAAGTGAAATTTACCCAATACTGATGGAAATTTACTAGACATTTCTCTAGTTAGGGTGGGAGATGCTATGCAAAATTGCTTTTAGGTATTATTAGTATTATTGTATTATTAGGAAACTGATGTTGAGTCATTTTGGTAATATTCAACTCTTCATTCCCCCCCATTTTTTCCTAGGCAAATATATTGTAATGATTTATCAATTCCTTCTTCAGATCATTTTAAAGATGAGAAAATTGAGGCAGACTGGATTAAGTTACTTTCCCAGGGTCACACAGCTAGTAACTTTCTAAGGCCAAATTTGAACTCAGCTATTCTTGATTCCAGGCTTAGTATTCTATTCTATTCCCTGTGCCACTTTGCTGCCCCAAGATATTTGGAGTGCATTTCAAATGTCCAAAAGGCATTCAAAAGGTGGTGTGGATCTGAAGCTAAGTAGAGGCAATATATAGCTATAGACATTATCTGCATAGAAATGATAATTGAAATAATGAAACCTGATCAAATCAAATGCAATAGGAGAAAATAAGATGACCTAAGATTGTGCCATGAAGGGCAGCTACAATTAGAAGGTTAGTGAGCATCACTTGAATGAACATTCAACTAAGGAGACTGAGAAGGAGGGATCAGACCCATAGAAGGCAAAGTCTCTCAGAATAGAAATTTTATTTTGAATTGAAGTCAGTCTGCCCTCATCCTAGATGTTTTAACAAGGCAGGGTGATATAGGAAGTAAAGAATCCTGAATTTGGAGACAAGAAACAGATCTACTAGGTACTTCCCAAGATTGAAAACTACCGCCATATTCAAACTTCCACTTCATTTGCACAAACTGTATCCTTCTGTCTCTGTCTCTGTCTCTCTGTTTCTGTCTCTCTCTGTCTCTATCTGTCTCTCTCTCTCTGTCTCTCTCTGTCTCGGTCTCTCTCTCTCTCTCCCTCTCCCCCAGTCCCTATCACAGAATGTGCTTCTTCCTCATTTAAGGCACCTCAGAATTATGCACTTACTTTAAAGGTCAATTAAGATGTCATTTTCTCTGGGAAGCCTTTTCTGATACCCTATATATGAGGATATCTCTGTTCTTAAGAAATTTTATATATACTTATAATGTTATGTTGGATTCCAACCAATGAAATAGTAAAATATTTGACCCCAGGAATTATTTTCAATTTGTTTTACCCATTTTTCTGGTATAGTAATTTGGTAAATAATTTTCATTGATTGAATGAATGAAATTTACTTGCTATGTGACCCTGAACAAATCGTTTAATATCTATGAGCCTATTTCCTTACCTATAAAATGAAGATAACATATTTTGCTTCTCACCTTAGAGGGCCATTGCCATTGCAGAGAAACTGCTGTTTAAACTTTATCATGATCATATAAATGTGAGTTGTTGGAAATCTTGAAAAAAACTAGTTTTCTGAATTATCTGACAAGTTGCTAATTTTTTCTGAGACCTGTACTTTTTAGGGAGAAACTGAAACAAAGATAGATACATAGATACAGAGATACATAGATATATACATGCATATACACACACATACACATATATACATATGGATAAAGAAATTAAGGAACATATATATGTAAATATATGAATATGTATGTATATACATTTATATATATATATATGTATATATATATATATATATACATATATATATATATATATATAAAACACATTTATGTTCCTTAATTTTGCCTTTTGTGAACATTTTTCCCTAGTAGAAAAGTTGTAATTCTGGTCTGAGTGAATCTATTACAGGATTGTTGCTCTTTTTTCTATTACTTAATGACAGAAGAAAAAGCAAGCTCTTGTGATATATTTCATTATGTTAGAACAACAGCTTGTCAGTGTGTTGACTGCCAAACCAAGTGGGAAAAAGGGGATAAATTAAATAACAAGAATGACCCATTTCTCTTTCTTCCCTTGCTAGTACTGACCTTGAATAAAATAAAGGAATCAAACAGAAAGAAAGACAAATTAGCAAAACAAGAATAAAGTACTTTGAATGGAAAACATGAACCTGAATGCTTGCAGAATACTGACAAGATTGCATATGATGACACTTGAGAATACCTATTTCCAGCCAAAAAAAAGTTATTGTGACCTTTAAGGAAAGGAAACAGATTCCAATAGTGGCTGGTTCAGAGATGGTTAATAAAACTAAACAAGAACTTCTTTTCAAGTCTATGGAAAGGAGAGGGAAAAAAAGTAACCACTATCAAAAAATTCAGATAAATTATTTTGGCAATATAAATAAAAAATTTCCATCTTCATAAAATTCATTAGAGATTCATTGAAAAGGTATGCCCTTCCTTTAGGACTCATTTCAATCTCACTACAAATATCTAAAAATGTTAAAACTCAAAATGTTTTCTTATGCAAATAAGGACAATCTTCCTTCAGTTTTTATTCAAATTATATTTATGAATAATTGTACAAATACATGCATATATAGTGTATAATCAGTTCTTCTCTCCGTGTCTTTCTCTTCCTATATTCAAATATATCTTTAGGACAATAAAAATACACAACAAATCTATATGACTGGGGTATCGATTTCTTCAGTTTAAAAAATCATGCTGAAATATTTCATCAAATGTTAATTTTGAAGGCTATGGTGTGTGATTAAGGAGACATTTTAAGTCAATATATTAAATTAGGAATTAATTGAGATCTTCTTATTCTTTCTAAATGCATCATATGTTAATGAATAAGAGCTATATATGGAATACAAATGCCCTTAAACTACTGGGAAGATTAGGTCGGAGGCAGTTGTTATGTTTTAATTGTCATCATAGTAGCAATAGGATTAATAACAGTTATAGTAGTGGTGGTGACGAAAGTAGTCTTAGTAATATAGTAGTAGAGGTTGTGATGGTAGTGCTGCTGCTGATAATTGTGATAGTATTGGTAAGTAGTGTGGTGGTGGTAATAGAACTATATTAGATGTAGTGATAGTGGTAGCAACAACAGCAATAACACTACCAGTAAGAATAATAGGTTGGGTTTTCATCTAAGGTTTACAAAGTATTCTTTTTTATCATCGTAACAAGCCAGGCAGGAGGTGTAGATGAAAAAAATGAAGCCACAGAGCTCTTAACCAACTTAGTCACACAACAAGAAACTAAAACGGAATTTGAACTCAGATCTCTGTTTCTAAAAATTGAGCACTAAACTTATTGCTCCACCTCTCTAAAAAAGAATATTGGTCTGAAGTACTTGAATTCAAATCCCAGCTCTAACAATTACTACCTAAGTGATCTTGTTAAAGTGGACTTCATTAAGAGACTCACTATTGTCCCTTTAAATTCTTAATCACCAATATATTTTTATAGAATGTTGCTAGTAATAAGACCATGCTTATTAGCTTGTGTCTAAAGTATATAATTACTTGTTAAAAATATATATTATTAAATGATTGATTTTGCTTAATAAGTCACTACTTCCTTTAAAAAAACTAAAGTATTGAAAGAAGGAAATATAAGGGTTTCCTTTTATTTACACACACACACACACACACACATACACACAAACAAAGTGAAACCATTTTAACCTCTTGTATATAGGAAAAGGTCTGCTTTTTTTGTTTCTGGTTTCTGGTTGTGACAAAAACCACAAAAACTTTCAAAAGTCAATCATTAACTATATAGATTGGGTGGGACTTAGCACAGAAGTAGAAACTTTTGAAACTTTGTCACAACCTGATAGGTAACAATTATTTATATTAAATTCAGAGCCTAAAGAGAAAAGGAAAACCACTACATGAGTTTATGCCAACCTACACCTTCTTTTGCTTCTGGGAGAATAAAGCTTAATATCATAATTATTACAAGAAAAGTAAAGTTTCCATGTATATTACAATTAGATTACCTATTTTTCCCTCTATATCTCTTCATAATTTTTCTAATTCAATTTTAATGGTTATCAAGCAAGTTAATTTGTGCTGTGAGGTATAAAATTTGCTGTACATAGAATACTTCCATGATTATTTATATGCTCGGTTTCAGAATATCCATGACTATGAATATTTCTTTTTATTGATCTCAGTTCTGCTATTGAGTCTTATTTTATGTAATTATTAAGTGCTTCCTACATGCTTTTGGCTAAGGCTATAGAGCTAAAATGGAAGTGAAACAGTCCTTAGCTTAAAGAAACTTGCATTCTATATGAGGAGGTAACATGTATGCATAAAGGCATAAACAAAGCAAGAGATATGAAAAAGAATTCTAAATGTGATTGTAAAGAATTAAAATAAAATAACAAAACACTTCATACTATATAAAGTTTATATGATTTTAGTCTTTTATTGATTATGCCCTATGTTGCTTATTTTAAAATTTTTAATTCTTTGTTGAGGGTGGTTTTTATCTTTTATTTATTGTCACTATCCATTTTTGAAACCAAAATACTTATTTGTTAATAACTTAGGATAACATTCTCATAAAATTCTAGTTTAAAATTTTATAACATGGGGGCAGCTAGAAGGTGCAGTAGATAGAGCACCTGCCCTGAAGTCAGGAGGACCTGAGTTCAAATTTGATTTCAGACACTTAATAATTAGCTATCTGTGTGACCTTGGGAAAATTACAGCTCCATTGCCTTGTAAAAACAAACCAAAAAAATTACAATATGAACTTAACAGAGGAAAGCAAATCTCCCTTCCTGGAAAATTATGACACTTATCTCCCAAACATTGGAGTAGATATCCATGCATATACAAACTTCCAGTTTTTATTTTTTAATTTTTTTACAAAAAAAGAAAATAAAGCAAGACACTGAAATTTGAGGTGATTGTCCCAGAAATATTTTCTGAAAAGATAGTTTTCATAGGAGATGGTTTCTGAAAAATAAAAATAAAAGGAATAACATATTTACCTAACCTAAACTGTACTATAATTTTTTAAGCATCTTGACTTAGCTTTTTTCTTCTACTTTTTTAATTTGGTCATAGAAATAACAAGAAATGAATCATGTAGTAGAGTTTCATGAGATTTAGATCAATTCCCAATTGCATGCTGACTTGTACTATGGACTTTTGAATTGATACTTTTTCATCTATGACATGAAAAGTGATGTGATATCATGAGATTGTTGACCTGCCTATTCCAACTAAGAGGAAATAACAACAACCCCTACATAGCATCCAAATTTACAAGCACCTTAAATACTAACAATAATCCTGTGGGTTACTAATTAGTTCTTTGATTTTTCCCTCGATTTTACAAATGAGAGAACTGAGGGTTAGAGAAGTTGAGTCACTTATAAAAGATATACTGATAACAAGCCAAGCTTTTAATCTTATAATTCCTGATTGAAGTCAAATATAGAATTACTTCTGCTGGGCCATACCACTTCAGAGTAAGAAAACTTCATTTATTTCTTTCTGGAGTACCATCATTTATTTTTTTTTCAAAAACTACAAATAATATTTATAATAAATTTATAATGAATCTGAGACTTATTTGATAATGAGATTTCCTTACAATATGGGGGCAGTAAGTGGCATAGTGGATAAAGCACCTGCCAAGGAGTCAAGGAGACCTGAGTTCAAATTCGACTTCAGACACTTAATAATTGCCTAGCAAGTCATAACTCCATTGCCTTGTAAAAACCAAAACTTTCTTTCTAACTTATTGAAACCATGCCATGCAAAAGCAGTTGGAGATATTGGGATTGTCCAACCTTGAGAATAAATTGCAAATAAGGATAAGATTATTCAATGATCAAATATGTGAAAGACTGATTGGTTGAAATTTGACTCTAGCTGTTCTACTTGGTCTCAAAGAAAAAAAATAAGATTAATTTGATAGAGGCATCTTCAGACATAATGCAAGAGATATAAAAATCCTAAGAATTCCAAAAGTGAAATGTCCAAACAAGCCCCTGGGCCAGATGTTCCCCACCCCTGCCTTATAGGATCAATTAATAGCTTTCATGTATTGAAAAGTATAAACACATCATATATATATATATATATATATATCATAAATATCATAAACATATATATATATATATGCTTTTTCTCATCTATGTTTGTATGTATCTAGTTAGGTAGTTAGCTATACAGCAGTATTTATGGTTTCAGACCAAAAATCATGCTGTTGGAGAAATTAACTTTAGTCATTTTGTAATTAAGGTAAATGGATAGATGAAAGAATTTAAATACTTGTTGCTTTTACAAAACTTAATTTTAACAAACTGTTATTGTACAATAAATGTATGAAAGTATTTCTAATAAGAAAGATGGAAATAAGCCATTAAAAATAGAATATAAGTCGTTAAAGTCAATTCTCCAATGTAAAAGTTCACAAGTTAAGATATATATATATATATGATGTTATATTGAAAAAAATGCACTCTAAATTGAATTGCAATGATATGTGATTTTCCCATATAATGCTGTTGAGATAAAAAATTAAGTTTATGATTAGCATTATTTGCTAGAATTAATAGCTGAATTATATACATATATATATATGACCCCACACATATATACAAATATATGAGAAAAGGATGATAGTTATAATATTATCCTTTTTAAAAAGATTTATTATAAACAATATTAAACATTAATGTAACCAAGTAAATGTGGTTTTAAAATATTTACATTTAAATTAGTAAAGTTTAACAAATAAAATACTATGAGTTTTTATCTATCCATTTATTCCTATTCACTTTTCCTTTTTTTTTTTAGATTTTCTTTTTTGCAAGGCAATGGGGTTAAGTGGCTTGCCCAAGGGCACACAGCTAGGTAATTATTAAGTGTCTGAGACCGGATTTGAACCCAGGTACTCCTGACTCCAGGGCGGTGCTTTATCCACTGTGCCACCTAGCGGTCCCTTCACTTTTGCTTTTAGGTACCTAAAGTGAGATGTAGTTAGGCATTATGAATAGAGTACAGGCCTCAAAGACCAGAAGGTATTATTGTTTGACATCAATTTGAATACTGTCATTGACATATATAAACCATGTTATCCTGAACAATCTTGGGCATCTCCCAGAGGTCCTCACAACAAAATCTGTACAGTAAGAAATGATTATCAACCTGCAGTTTGTTAGGGAGCCCAGGAACTTCTTACACCAATTAAACCAAAATCTGGCTAAATTTAAAAAAAAAATCCATTTCTTCTTGTTCTGTTGCATGGTTTCATAGGGTCTTTTGACAGTGGTTTATGTTCATCATAGTCAACTTTAATTGCATTAGACTTGTGAAGGGGTGTTGCTAAACAGAGAGCAAATAGTTAAAGTCTGTGCCTTTTTACCACAAACTGTTAAATCTTATTCTTTAAGCTATGCCTTGTGAAAAGTAGGTTATAGAACAAAACTATGTTACACAATTCCTGGGAAATAAAATATTAGAGTAACACTGTTACTTATCATCCCAGGAGAAACTGCCTCTCTCTATGAGACCTTGAATTGATGACAGTCTGCTTGGTATCCTGTATCTTACCAACTAGATACGACATCCACTGAGAAAGATCCTACAAGGACAAGGAGGTAAGAGACTAGAGTCCCAGAAAATCTATATCCTAAAAACCAACTTAGCCATTTGTTCCCCAGAAATGAATCTTTGTTATTCCTGAATATCCAGAAATAAGCCTTTAAACTCCTGACTCCCTTTCCCTTTCCCAGAATGAAGGCCATCCTCTGTATGCCTAAGTCCTGCCTTTTTTTTCTGGTTTATCTGCAAAGGATAGAGCCCACAGGAAATAACCTTTCAACTGCAAAATAAAACTTGTTGGTCCCTTATCACTCTGAGTTGTGAGTTTTTATGAAATTCTTTCTCTAGTTGAGTTTCAAATTGCATTAGGACTGTGGCATAATGAAATCAGGAAAGCCTGGGTTCACATCCCACCTCTGCCACAAATTGGTTTTGAATCCTAGACAGGTCACAAAACTTCTCAATATTCCCAGACAACTCTCTAAGATTACCTTCTGTGGAATAATTGTTGATCTAATGAGCTAAGTATCCTCATGAAACTCTTCAATGAAATCACAAGTCCAAATTTAAAAAAAATAGGTTAAAATCTATTAACACACCACAATGTAAATAATTACCTCCTATTGCTCAATGTAAATTTCCTCAGCGTTTCTGTTTTTTTCACAATTGCAAATGATAATTTGGTGAACTGATAACTTGTTTATGTTTTCAAAATGTGTCACCAATAATGGAATTATTAGATTGAATGTATCTTGTTTTACATCTTTTACTGTATACTTCTAGATTGTTTTAAAAAAGTCTACGAATCTGTAATTCAACCAATGATAAGAATAAATGTACCTGTTTATCTCTAATTTTATCAGTATTGTTTTAGTATATTCATACATGTGAGTTTGTAATTCAGTTGTTATTTTTAAGCTATATATTTTTATATTCATTAATCAGTCAATAAAAAATACACAAAGCATCTTTTATTTGTCAGGGCATAGTATTGGGCACTGGGAATGTAAATTTCATGAATGAAACCATACTCCCTCACAAGATTATGTTTTAATAATCAATGAGATAAAGAAGCATTCTTTCTTTTATATATATATATATGTATATATATACATATATATAAAACATCTGAAAATAGCAATTGCTTTTAAGAATCAACAAATATTTTCACAAACACAAGATTTTTCTTCCAAAGCTTATCCAATTTGAAATGACCATGTGTCTTTTATACAAGTGAAATCTAAGAGAGAACAGCTGAAGCACAGAGCCTGACAGGAAGTTTTCCTTTAGTTGGCCTTTTCAAGAGTGATCCCTAGGGCCAAATCCTAGAGTTAAGTCTTGATTGCAGGCAATAGAGTTGCAAAAATTAGCAATAAAAAGTGATGACAAAAAATAAATAGTAATAAAAGGCCATGGTGTTTCTTCTGGGGTCATACACATATTGAATTCCTCTGGGTTGCTACTAAAATGTTTCATATCTCAATAGTTATTACTATAAGATTTCAATTTGGTAATTGAGGAAAATGTTGCCAAACAACATGCAAGAATATAAGTATGACAATTTAAGCATTATAATGATTTTTTTAATGTCCATTAAAGTAGTATGCATTTTTTTGGTTTCATTAGATTGATTCTTCAAATGAATTCCAACTTTGATGTATGGTTTGATCAGAAACAGAGTTTAAATAAATAACTGAAGCTGGGCTTCAGTTTCTAGAGTTTATTTTTTCATAATACTTTATTTTTGCCTTGTTACATGTAAATACATTTTTAAAATTCATTTAAAAAACTGAGTTTCAATTTTAGCAGCTAGTATTTCTGATAAAGGCCTCATTTCTAAAATATACATAGAATTGATTCAAATTTAAAAAAAAAACAAGTCATTCCCCAATTGACAAATCAAAGGACATGCAAAGGCAATTTACAGCTCAGGAAATCAAAGCAATCCAGTCATATGAAAAATTTCTCCAAATCATTACTTATTAGAGAAATGCAAATTAAAGCATCTCTGAGATAGCACCTCACATCTCTCAGACTGTCCAATATGACCAGAAAGGACAGCGATCAATGTGGGAAGAGATGCGGGATATCTGGGACATTAATACATTGTTGGTGGAGCTGTGAACTCATCCAACCTTTCTGGAGAGCAATTTGGAATTATGCCCAAAGGACAACAAAAATGTGCATACCCTTTGACCCAGCAATACCACTACTGGGTCTATACCCTGAAGAGATGATGAAAAAGGGTAAAAACATCACTTGTACAAAAGTATTTATAGCAGCCCTGTTTGTGGTGCCAAAAAATTGGAAATTAAGTGGGGAATTCAATTGGGGAAATGGCTTAACAAACTGTGGTATATGTATGTCATGGAACACTATTGTTCTATTAGAAACCAAAGAGATTGGGATTCAGAGAAGCCTGGAAAGATTTGCATGAACTGATGCTGAGCAAGATGAGCAGAACCTGAAAAACATTGTACACCCTAACAGCAATATGGGGGTGATGATCAACCCTGATGGACTTGCTCATCCCTTCAGTGCAACAACCAGGCACAATTTTGGGTTATCTGAATGGAGAATGCCATCTGTATCCAGAGAAAGAATTATGGACTTTGAAGAAAGACCAAAGACTATTACTGTCAAGTTAGAAAAAAAAAGCGTTATATTATTATTTAATTTTACTATCTCATACTTTCTTTTTCTTCCTTAAGGATATGATTTCTCTGTCATCACATTCAACTGAGATCAATGTATAACATGGAATCAAAATAATGACTAACAGAATGTTTTCTGTGGGGGGTGGGGAGAGTGAAGCAAGAATGGGGAGGAAATTGTAAAACTCAAAATAAATAAAATCTTTCTTTTAAAAAAAATTGCTAGGTGGCATAGTGGATAAAGCACCAGCCCTGGAGTCAGGAGAACCTGAGTTCAAATCTGATCTCAGATACTTAATAATTACCTAGCTGTGTGGCCTTGGGCAAGCCACTTAACTCCATTACCTTGCAAAAAGAAAAATTGAGTTCCAAATTTTCTTTCTCCCTTCCTCAACCCCCTTTGCTCTGTGATGTAAACAATTTGATATAGGTTAGACAAGCTAAATCATGCAAAAGATATTATCATATTAATCATATGGTGAAAGAAAACGTTGAGTCAAATACAGGGGAGAATTATGAAAAAAATACAGAAAGTGAAAAATAGTATGCTTTGAACTTCATACTCCATCAGTTCTTGCACTGGAAGTGATGGTGATGATGATGAGAATGAGGATGATGCTTGTTCTTTGCTCTTGAAGAAGACCAAGACATGAGGGAAGTAATACCATGACATGCATATGAATTGGATTTGAGTGAGGGGATACAATGTTAAGTTACCAGTGGATATAAGGCAGTCAGGGTAAGTGACTTGCCTAAGGTCACATAGCTAGCATATGTCTGAGTTCCAATTTGAACTCGGGTCCTCCTTTTTCAGGGTTAGTTTTCTAATCACAGATAAAGTTGCTCTGAAGCATTTTTTTTCTTATGACTCCTTTGGAATTTTTTTGAGCATTCAATATTGCTTTCCAGAGTATGTATCATTGTAATGCTAAGAATAAGTCATTCACATTACCATCTTACAGTATTGCTGTATATTGCTATATATGCAGCAACATATGTTATATAATAGTTCATATAATTCTTCACATATTTTTCTGAAATCATTCTACTCATCATTTCTTATACTATAATAAAATGCCATTATTCAACGATATTCCTCAACTTGTTCTTACATTCCCCAATTGATAAGTATCCCATCAATTTCCAGTCCTTTGTCACTACAAAAAAAAACTGATATAAATATTTTTTCATACAAATAGATTCTTTCTCCAGCACTGTTTTTAATCCTTTTGGGAAAGTCTTGTAATAATATTGCTGAATCCAAGAAATCAGATCCTAAAACACTTTAGTTGCCCTTTGGACATAGTTCCAAACTGCTCTCCAGAACTGTTAGATAAATTCACAATGCCACCAATAATGCATTAGTGTCCCAGTTTTCCCACATCCCCTCCGACAGTTATCATTTCCTTTTCTGTCATATTAGTCAATCTGATAGGTATGAGTGCTATTTCAGAGTCGTTTTAATTTGCATTTCTCTAGTCAATAATGATGTAAAACATTTTTATGTGATTATAGATAGCCTTAATTTCTTCATCTGAAAATTGCCTGCTTATATCATTTGACCATTTAGCATTTGGAGAATGAGTTGTATTCTTATAAATTTGAATCAGTACCTTGTATATTTCAGAAACTAGACCTTTATCAGAGAAACTTGCTGTAAAATTTGTTTCCAAGCTTTCTGCTTTCCTTGGTTGCACTGGTTTTGCAAAAACTTTTTAAATTTAATATAATCAAATTTGTCCATTTTACATCTATTAATGTCCTCTATCTCTTGTTTGATCATACATCCTTTCCATCTTCAGTGATCTGACAGGTAAACTCTTCCTTGCTGTCCTGATTTGCTTATTGTTACTCACTTTATGTTTAAATCATGTACACATTTCCCTGAATTTATTACAAAAATCCATCTTAGATATGAGAAAGTTTATCATTTCGTGATTCCTACATGGACATAATAAAAACTCATGTTTTAAATAATGTCATGTTAATATTTAATTTGAAAGTAACACAAACTTCAGAAGAGCATAGCTTCTCCTAAAAGAAGCCTGCAGTGTAAAAAAAAAAAAAACAAACCAGAAAATTGAATTTAAACACCGTTGTCCATTCAATATTACTTTCCAGAGTGTGTAGGCTTAAATTTTATAGGAACCCAAGAAATCAGATCCTAAATTTGCAAATTCTCTTAACATTGATTGATAGTAGAAATGGAGCATATGAATTGTTTTAAATAATTAACTATTTTAATTATTTTTATAACTTTCTCAATATTCCAACTTTTTTTCTATTCTGAAAGTTTTAAATTAATACTGCAATGTTAGGATCATATATTTAAAGAATTAAGAGAAACATTACAACATTCAGACTGTGAGCATCATGAAAACACAAACTACCATTTGCATTTCTTTGGGTCCCTATAGCATTATACAATTCCTGTACTTAGTAGATGTTTAATAATGTTCATTGACTGATTAGTCTAGTTTAAAAATGATAAACTAGAAATGTGAGGTTCAGTTATTGTTATAACTTTTAATTTTTTCATGATCTTGATTTGACAACTTCCATCTTTTTAAAAGGGAATAATCATGTATTAGCAGAAACAGTTTGATGGAAGAGGCCTCTAAGTTCAACCTATAACAGATCAAGGGTTCCTTCTACATTATTCACTACAAATAATCATCTTCTTGTCTTCTTTTGAAGGCTCTCCTAGGAGAGAGAACTGATTCTTCCCTGAGGCAGCTCATTACACTACTGGATAGTTGGCATTATTAGAAAGTTTCCCTCTCCCCCACATAAATACCCCCCTGTACTGAGCTAACATCTGTATAGCTGAAACTGTTTCTCATATTATCCCTTGTGGTAATGAAGAATGCTAGTGATTTATGCCTATGAAAGGTTTTTTTTTTCATACTTAAAGAAAATTTCCATGACTTCCCTAAGTCATTATTCAAGCTAAATAGTCCCAGTTCCTTTAACTAATCTTTGTATGGGATAAACTTGATGCCCTTCATCACTGTGAATGTCATCCCTCTGACCAGCTGACCACCTACAAGAAGCATCATGCAATGGAAAGGGTATTCAATTACAGCTAAGTCCCTACTTCAATAATAATTAGTTCTATTTCCTTATTAAAGATATTACAAAAAAGACATTCTTCACAAGAATGGAATAATTCTACAACAAGGAAAAATCACAGAAATCTCTAACTTTTTACTGTTATGAAAGAGAATATGGAAGAAGAGAGAGGTTAAATTACTTTACCCAGTATTAAATAAAAGGTTTCTGTTGGATAGAATTTCAAGTGTTCCAACTCAAAGAATAGAGTTCATTCTACTTTACAGTACTTCATTCCTCACATATAAAATAATACTTCTTGCCCTTCTCTAGAAAAGTCCTATTCTAATGCTCACTTTGTATAAAAAAGCCATTTTATCCATGATAATTACAGAAGACAATCTCTTGTTCATCTGAAAAACAGAAAAGATTTTTAGTGTTTATAGATAGATAGAGATATAGATATATAGAGAGAAATATGTATATTTATGTTACTCTACCTAATATTAGCTTTACCTGTGTTTTAAGATGCTCTTCACTAGATTAGCAAAGGTAACAATGCATAATCAATAGAGCAATGGATTTGAGGTCAAAAGAACCTGAATCTAAAATATCCCTTGAAATTTTAAAAACTCTATTACCTAAGTAAATTGACTAATCTCTCTCAACCTCAGATTTCTAATATACCCTTTTTAAAAAGCCTACACATAAATTGTCTTGATATTTTATTTAATTAAACCTAAAAATATTGAAATTGTAACATATATATCTTAAAAGAACAAAAGAATTAGATGTCATATAATAAAATAGCCAATAATCACCCTGCTGCATTCACTGGGTCCTCTATTTCAACTTACTGAAAAGTAAGTTGAGGCCCAGAAAGGTTGAACAATCTGCTCGGTTATATAGGCAGTAAGTAGCAGATTTCAAATATGAAGCCAGATCCTCAAATCTTCAATTCTAATATTTTTAAGGGGCCCCTACTCTTCTGCTTCTCTTGTCTTTAAACACCAGCACTTTAATTAGCTAAATACTTGAAACCAATGATGGAAAAAATGTAGAGTTATCATTGCCCCTTTAACTGAAGACACTGTAAACCTCTGTCACTGTAAATCTTTGTCTTCCACCCTTTCCAATCAGACTGACTAGCACCTGGAGAGAATGATGTGATATTCCAGCAGTAGACTACTGGGGAAGCTTCCAGGATACCATGTGACTTAATACTCAAGGTCAGTTATGATGAGGAGATAGGGAGATAAGGGGATCTAAAGACATTAGAATGGAACATTCATTTGGGTGTTCTTTCCATCAAGCAATCAGCATATATCCTCAATGTTCTAAGACCCTGGGTATACAGTACAAAGAGTGAAATAACCTCAACTCAAAAGAATCCTAGAAAATGATCAGAAAAAGTATTTTCCCTTCTTCCATTACTTTACAACGTGAAATGAATTCAGTCTTGTTCTTCCTACACTAGTACATTTACATTGGTTAAAAGAAAGACCTAAGTGATAAGAATCCAGCTCATTAGCTAGCTCCTATGATTGGGAGAATATGGACAAAATTCACATAAGATAAAAAGATAAGAATGCATTGAAATCTGCCTTATTATCGTTACTCTAATGTTGTTGTTATTTTCAATGCCATATGCATAAAAGGAGGTAGCGTGCAGTAGTTGATAGAGGTCACTCCAAAGTCAGAAAGACTCTAAGCTCTGGCCCTACCTGTGATACATTCCAGCTGTGTTTCCCTGGCCAGGTTGATTGAGTGTTCAGTGTTTGAATCACCTCTTGGAGACCATAGCATGAAGAGAACGTGCTGACCTACACTGGTTAGAATTCCTTTATCTAGAAATTCTTTATTACACTGAAATCACAGGTCTATTCATTATCACATATATTGATAAAAACATGATTCCATGGAAGGAAAAAGATTTGCAGTTTCATCTGGATATGTAACCTCTCTACCAGTGCAATTCAGAATTTTTTACACCTTATTAAATAATCTAAATGAATTTTATGGTTTAAAAATAATCAGTACTTTGTGGTTAAGTATCTAGTGGTGATGCTCTTCATACTAAGTTGGACTGTTCTTCAAACAGCTTTCTAGTTTAATGTCATTGTATCTAATAGCAATTAGGACTCTAATGAAACTAATATTTCAATAAAGAATACATACACATCAGTAGGTAAGTCCAATTTAATTATGTGTCTAATTCTCTACCTTTTAAAAAAGTATTTATTTTATTCTGAACTTCAAACATTTCCATAACATAGAGACTACATATTAAGAAATGACAAAAAAATATAGAAATCCAGTTATCTTCTCCCATGAAAATCATAGCCAACTTATCATGGTAGCAGTTTCTATGAATAAGTCCTGCTATATTATAGATAAAAAATTCTTAAAAAGTGGAGATCAATCCGACATTCATGATTTCTCACACATATGTGGAAATTATTGTCTTTTATATAACAGAAACAGTACTATTATGATTATTCTTTTAAAAAAACATATTTTCCTACACAGTATATGGGGCTGGATTTTAGAACAAATGATATTCCAATGAAGTAGTTGTTTTAAGGAAATCTTCATCCTTATTGAAAGAAACAAAATAGTATAAATACACATGATCAAATGATAAAATGTTACATTTCTTCATTGATTCAATAACCATTTATAAAAAACATACTCTATATCAAATATCAATTTTGGTATTTAAGGAAGCAAAAATCAAAGCCCTAATCTCTGATCTCCAGGAGATTTCATTTTATATCCCTTAAGACCATGTCAGGGAATATATGTATATTGAAACTATTAAAAAAGAAGAATCTCCCCTTAATTCAAAAGTAACCCGAGGCGCAGCTAGTTTGCACAATGGATAGAGCACCAGCCCTGGAGTCAGGAGTACCTGGGTTCAAATCCAACCTCAGACACTTAATAATTACCTAGCTGTGTGGCCTTTGGCAAGCCACTTAACCCCTTTTACCTTGCAAAAACCTAAAAAAAAGTAACCCAGCCCTTTAATGTGAATGAATGAGTGAGCAATTTTGGTTACCTAATTACTGACTCAATAAATACAAATCAACTCTATTCAGGATATGAGTAACTTCCCATGAACTCCTGAGTTCTCCTGGAACAAGCAAGGTTACTAACATGTACTTTTTAAAAAATTTTTGTTAGCCAAACTTTTGATTTGATTATTTTCACCAGATATAACAGAGACAGAAAGACACATATAGCTGGCTCAACAACCAGGTAGCTACTCTGGTTGGATACTATATCTTATCAGTTTCTTTAAGTCAGTGGAAAAGGAGTGGTAACTAAGAAGTAACTATGGAAAGGACAGCTTTGATATTAAGTGTTTCTGTCAATTGAGTAAAAAATATGACTCATGGATGACATTTGGCAGCTGGAAGGACAGAGAAAGATTATTATTTTTTCCAAATGAGGTCTTGGCAAGGCAAACTTGGTGAGCAAGCCTCTTTTTTATAAAGCTCTTGAGATTAGCAAGGGATGGGTTAGTAGAAGGGTGATAATTAAAAGCTGGAAGAAATAAAGTAAGGGGTGGGGGACAATGACTCAAGGATGAAAAGGAAAACATGTCAGGAGGAAAGTTCTTTCCTTCTTTTTTTCCTTTACTCTTTCTTTCTTTCTTTCTTTCTTTCTTTCTTTCTTTCTTTCTTTCTTTCTTTCTCCTTTTTTTTTAATTCACTTCCTTAGACCACAAAAAGGAAAGAAAATCAACTGACAAGCCCATGGGCTTTTTAGCTGGTGACTCAACAGTGGCATGCTTAGCAGCAGTTCAGATACAGACAGTTTCCTAGCCAACTAAAGTCCTTTAGCAAACTGGATGCATGTCAGTGGGAAGGAGGAGCTGGCACCTAACAGCTCCTCATTGCTGAAATAGGAAGGGTGTAGTCTGTTTGCACTCATCCTGTATTTCATCAGGATGTTTTCATTCACTTTTAGAAATGATGGAGTGATTCCCTAATGGGTGTTTTTTGCTTCTAAACAATAAAGATGTCTGTGTTACTGATGCTTAACCAGCAGATTTTCTCCAACCATTTTTTCCACATTACACAGTAAGCATACCTCACATCAAAGTTGGTGGCTGTTTTGAATAGATCAATTTTAGAATTCCCCACCTACAGTGATTTTGATTTTTTATGGTTCCTTGTATTAGTAATATTAGTATGAATATCACTAAGTCTTAAGAGTTTAGCAAGAAAAATGTGTGACTCCTTTTATTATCTCTATAAATTATATTATACAACAGTTCTTTTTCTTTAGCAGATATAGAGATGGAGGTACAATGAGGTGAATCAAATGCTCCTCTAACTGGAAAGAAGCTCCAGAAGTTCTTAGCTCAGAACCATAACTCCAACAGCCCCATTGTTACTAGAATATCTTTTAAAAGCCCTTGTCATTATACAGCAAAATGCTAATAATGAACAAATAACATTCCAGGAAGATTAGAAGATACTTCTAAACAATAATACCCCTAACCAACTCAGTTCACATAATCATATAATATATGGAATCGGTGAAAGAAATAAAGTGTAAAAATTTCAAAATGAAACATAAGATAATATTACCCTATTTCTAATATTTTCAAAATAGTGAAGAAGTTTTTGGATTAATCTTTATAGAATCAAATTGTGGCTTGAAATTGATGAGTAAAAATCAAACATGTCTCTGGTCACCATGGAAAAAACAAGTTGTTATTTGAAGCAATAGTCAGGAAAGCTCCATGGAGTATCATTCCTGGAAGCAAAGAGAAGAACTTGATACAAAAGAATTGATAAGATGACCCTAACTCAACCACTTTGTCCAGGACGGGAAGATTTCTCTCCTCCCTTCAACAGCTAGACCATCTTATAATGCTGCTACTAGATAAATAGTTGAGAAAAAAAAACTAACAAGGAGGAAGTCCAAAGATAAACCAAAAGAGAAATGAAAAGTATAATTTCAGGCATCAGAGAAGAGTCATCCATACACTTAAGAGAAATAGCCTAGTAGTGATTACCTAATAGAAATTGTCCTAGTCATCAGTTTATCAAACTATAGAGAAGAATGGTTCCAAGGAGCCCATGTCAGCAAATGACCAAGCAGAGAAGTTGTATGCAGGTGAGGAATAAAAACCATGTAATCATGCTCCTTTCCTGTTCACTCTCCCTGTAGTGACAAAGATTCGAGTTACTTGGTCACAAGTGTTATTTATTACAGAGTTTTCTACCAGCATATTGTCTCTCAGCATGTGTCCACTCTTCTCATTGGGGGTATGTATATTTTGCAGGAAAAGCTGTCTTAGATTTATGGGTCAAACATTC
Organism: Macrotis lagotis; assembly: GCF_037893015.1. Lineage (NCBI taxonomy): Eukaryota > Metazoa > Chordata > Mammalia > Peramelemorphia > Peramelidae > Macrotis > Macrotis lagotis. The sequence goes on from NC_133666.1 coordinate 575,520,713, forward strand.
AGTTATTATGATATTAAAATATCATCTCAGGGATGGGATTTCAGAAATACCAGGAAAGACTTGCATGAATTGATGCTGAGTAAAATGAGCAGAACCAGAAGAACATCATACACATTAACAGCTGCATGGATCAAGCATGATGGAGTTATTCATTTAAGCAGAATAATAATCAGACTATTTTAAGGGAATTGTGATAGAAAATAATATCCATATCCAGAGAAGAAACTATGGGGTTTAATGAAGACCAAAGCCTATTATTATTATTATTATTATTATACATAAAATGTCATTTTTTTCTCTCTGCTTTCTTCTGTTTGGATCTGATTCTTCTCTCACAATATGTTCAATATCAATCTTATGTTTAGTATAGTTATAAATATAAAGATTATATCAGATTGCTTTCTGTCAGGGGTAGGGAGGAAAAAAGGAAGGGAGGGAGAAAAACCGTAAAACTCAAAACCTGGCAATAAGTGATTGGACAAAACCAAATATTTGAGGGCAGCTATGTGGCACAGTGTATAGAGCACCAGCCCTGGAGTCAGGAGGACCTGAGTTCAAATCTGGCCTCAGACACTTAATAATTTCCTAGTTGTTTGGCCTTGGGCAAGCCACTTAACCCCATTTGCCTTGCAACCCCCCCCCAAAAAAAACTGCTATTGCATGTAGTTGGAAAAACAAATAAATAAAATATTTAGATTTTTTTAAAAGATCATCTCAGATAATGCCTTTATTTTGGGTTAATTGTGCTTACTAACTAATAATGAATTAAAATCACATAAGAGACAATTCATGAAATGTATATTATTAAGGAAAAGAACTCACAGAGGACCTTGAGTAACCAACTAAATACTGAGACTGGTGAGATGGTAAGATAAATATATTCCCTTTTCTCAATCTCCCTAGTATCTCTCCTTCCATTCCCCATTCCTTATGCACACCCTGTGAGAAAAAAAAAAATAAAAAAACCTTCCTGATTTATTGAGAAGTATGAAACTAGATAGCACGGTGCCAGACCTAAAGTTAGGAAAACTCATCTTTCTAATTTGAAATCTGACCTCAGACACTTATTAGCTGTGAGACTAGTTCATCTGTAAAACAACAAACCATTCCAGTTTCTTTATCAAAAACAAAATCCAAAATGAGTCACAAAGTTATATATGACTGAAACTGAAAAACAACAAGACAATCATATATTTCCTTCAATCAATCTTTACATCTCAAAACTTTGAAATACTTTTTATTTGTTTTATCTTAATTTGTTTAAAAGCAATATTTTTGAGGGTTGGAGGCAAGATGGCAGTGTAAAGGCAGGAATTCCAGGAAACTCATTCCCCCCAAAACTCCAAAAGCTGTCAAATTATGACTCTAGCAAAAATTTAGAGGAGCAGACCCCACAGAAAGACTGAGTGATACAATTTCCCAGTCCAAGACAACTTAGAAGTACTGCAGGAAAGGTGTGTTTCTCTGGGACCAGGGGTAGGAAAAAGCTTCTGTGAGTGCAGCTGCAGCCACAGCTGCAGCTGCAGCATACAGCACAGCCCAGTGCCTAGATCCCTGGGGACACCAGGGTCTGTGACAGAGGGTACAGTTTCCAGACTTCCTGACCCAGGGATCACCAGGAACAGCTTGAAGTGGTGGTGAGAGACCATAGTGAGTATGGAGCAAGCACTGGCCTCAGAACAGCCCTGTGGTGAGAACCTGCAGTGGAAATCAAGAAGCCAGTCTGCACCTCCAGATCACTGCCCAAAGATGGTAAGAGGGTTGGGGGGAGACTGCAGAGGTCTCTCAGTTCTCCCTGTGTCAGGACTCAGCTGTTTGCCCACACCCAAATCCAGGTTACAGTCTGGGCTCCCATTCCACCATAGCTGAGCAGGTACTATCCTCACAGCTCCAGGACAGAGGGGAGAACCTGAGGTCACCCACATACCAAAGCACAGACAAGAGAATGGTCAGAGTCTCTCATAAAATCTTAGAGAAATTAAGGTTCCTGTGGGTTGTCCCAAACTCCTTCACCCCAAAGCCTTCAAAGTGCTACTTTGGTCCCATGGAAGATTCAGAAGATGACAAAGTCAAAACCTCTGTACCCAAACCTCCAAGAGAAATAGAAAATAGGCTGAGGCTATGGAGGAGCTCAAAAAAGACTTTGAAAAGCAATTAAGGGTGGTAGAGGAAAAACTGGGAGGAGAAATGAGAGCAATTTAGATAATTTATGAAAACCAAATCCACAGCTTGATGAAAGAAATACAAAAAAATGCTGAAGAAAATAATCTGTTAAAAACCAGTTTAGGCCAAATGGAAAAAGCAACACACAAAGCAAATGAGAAGAATGCCTTGAAAAGCAGAATTGGCCAGCTGGAAAAGGAGATAATAAAGATCTCTGAAGAAAATAACTCCTTCAAAGAAGAATGGAACTAAAGGAGAATGGAAACTTTTGAGAAATCAGAAATAAAACTATTCCAAAAGAACCAAAAATTAGAAGAAAATATAAAATATCTCATTGGAAAAACAACCAACCTCGAAAACAGATCCAAACAAGATAATTTAAAAATTATTTTGCTACCTGAACATCATGACTAGGAAAAGAGCCTAGATACAGCAAAATTGCCCTGAGATCCTAGAAGCAGAGGGTAAAATAGAAATGGAAGGAATTCACTGATCACCTCCTGAAAGAGATACCAAAAGAAAAACTTCCAGGAATATTAGAGTTGAATTCCAAAACTCCCAAGTCAAAGAGAAAATACTAAAAGTTGTCAGAAACAAACAATTCAACTACCATGACTCTATAGTCAGGATTACACAGGATCTGGCAGCATCTACATTAAGGGTTCGTAAGGCTTAGAATATGATATTCTGTAAGGAAAAAGATCTTAGTTTTCAACTGAGAATGGATTACCAAGAAAAACTGAACATCCTGTTTCAGGGGGAAAAAATGGTTTTTCAGTGAAACAGGGGACTTTCAAACTTTCCTATTGAAGCAACCAGAGCTGAACAGAAAGTTTGATCTCCAAGTACAGGACTCAGGTGAACCATAGAAAAGGCAGACAAGAAGAACTAACTATGAGGAACTTAAAGATGTTGAACTGCTTGTATTACTGCATGAGAAGAAGATATTGATAACTCATAAGAACTTTCTCATTTATAAAAGAAGGAGCATATGTTACAGATAAGGCACAGGAAGGAGATTAATATAATGGTATAATATAGTAAAAACATCGAGTCAATGGTTGTTAAAGGAAAGTACTGGAAGAGAAAGGAGAGGAAGAAGGAGCTAAGATATTTCACATAAGAGTCAAGAAAAAGCTTTTTCAATGGAGTGGAGCAGGGGAAGGTGAGGGGGAATGAGTGAGCCTTCATTCTCATCAGAAATGGCTCAGAGAGGAAATTGCATACACATTAATAGGGTATAGAAATCTATCTTACCCTAGAGAAAAATGAAAGGAAAAGGATGGGATAAGGGGAAATGTGGGGAGGGAAAAGGGGAAGATTGTGGGAGAGGGTACAACACACTTTTATCCAGCACTACAATTCATTTTATTTTATTGTCTTTTCAAGGCAATGGGGATAAGTGACTTGCCCAAGGTAACACAGCTAGGTAATTATTAAGAGTCTAAGGTCAGATTTGAACTCAGGTTCTCCTGACTCCAGGGCTGGTATTCTATCCACTGTGCTACCTAGGTGCCCCTACAACACACTTTTGAACAGGGGCAAGGTGAAAGGAGAGAAACAATAGAATAAATGAAAGTGGGAAGGAACAGAGTGGAGGGAAATACAGATAGTAATAGCAATGGCACCTGTGAGAAAAACAATGAAGCAACTTCTTTGGTGGACTCATAATGAAGAAGGCAATTCATCCCAGAGATAGAAACACTGGAATCTGAACACAGATTGAAGTACATTTTTTTCTTTCTCATTATTCTTGAGGTTTCTCATCTTTCTTTTGGGGGGGAGGGGGGTTATGTTTACTCTCATAAGATTACTGTAATAATATAAAATATATAAAACAAAAAAGTAATATTTTTCTCTTCTTGTTTACTCATTGTATTGTAATGTTAAACTACTCAATTGTATACCAAACTTATCTCAAGCCCATCTGCTCTAAGTTCTTGCTTTACTTATATTTCTCAGTTTTTCTAAAATTTCTCCCATTTGCTGATTTCTTTCTTACTCAAATCTTATCTATTCTAAAAAAAATTCTTAATGTTACTGCATTCTGAAGTCCTTTTTCTATCCCCTTTATTGATAAATTTCTGAAAAGAGTAGCTTATACAGTGTGACTCTAATTTATCACAACCCATTTCTCAGTCCCCAGATCAATCAAGGGTTTACTGGTAAATTTTTAACAATAAGCTATCCAAAAAAGAAAGAAAGAGTGCAAGAAAGGAAAATAAAACTATATGCATGGCACATTTTAAAGATTTCTCTGTCTTATTAAAATTTATTCCATTAATTTATAAAGTCTAGTATATCAGTAAAATAATAAATCACACCCTGATTTAGAGAATTTGCTAATTTCTGATATACATATTCACAGTGAAAGTTTAATATTCACCTCTAAAATCTAGTTTTAGTTTGATTCAACATATGTCCAGATGATTCCCATTGCTTTATTTGCTTTGTCCAGGAGAAAAGTTTCACCCATGCAAACTAAATAGCCTTTACTATGCCCCTTCTTGATATTCTATTCTCCTTTGACTGGAGATTTTTTCATTCTCTTCAAACTTTTCTGCCATATCTTTTACTTTCTTCATTATTCCCTGCCACCACCATCTTCCCTTTAAAAAAGCAATTATAAATCTCTCTCTGTGTCTCTCTGTCTCTCTGTCTCTCTCTCTCTCTCTCAAACTCTCTGTCTCTCTCAATCTCTCTGTGTCTCTGTCTCTATCTTTTTGTGTCTCTGTCTATCTGTCTCTCTGTCTCTGCCTGTTTCTTTCTGTCTTTCTGTCTGTCTCTCTCAATCTCTCTGTCTCCATTTCTCTTTCCATCTCTTTCTGTTTCTCTGTCTCTGTCTCTCACTCTGTCTCTGTCTCTGTCTGTCTCTCTGTCTGTCTCTCCATCTCTGTCTCTCAATCTCTATCTCTGTCTCATGACCTCTCTGTCTCTCTCCCCCCCCATCCTCCTTCATAAAAACCTTGGCCATTCTAGCAGTTATATTATAACCTCCTCAAATATGATCTCCAAGTCTGAATCTCAAACTTGACCACTTCTCTGATCTTTAATTATCATTTTATAGTTATTCAAAATTTAGATTTCTTGCCTATGCATCAACCTTAATTGAACATGTTGATTTCCTAAATTTCCCATTTTGTTGATTCCAGTCTTCTAGTCATCTCAAGTTTCAAAATTTGAGAATCATTCTTAAATTCTTTCATTTCCTAACCACTCAATAAAATCAGTAGGCAATCCTTACCTATCTCCTCCTTTCCATTTCTACTACCATTTTGAACTATCACTGTCTCTTCTTCACTTTTTCAATGTCTTTTCAAATGCTTTTACATCTCTTCTCTATAAAATGTATTCTTCATATCAATGACATAATAATCATTCCAATGCTTGATACTCTTTTTTTCAAAACCCTTAAGTGGCTCCATATTTCCTACAATCCTATTAGGCTGGTTTTATAAAATATTAATTTTAATCTACTACATTTTCATCCTTTATTTCATGCATACCCTTCTTTTTCCTCTTTGCTCACCTCTATTTCTTTAAATATGCTCTTTCATATTTCTGGAATCCCTCATCATCTCCTATTGCTGCTTACCAACAGCTGGAAGCAATCTCTTATATTTTAAGCCTCTTGGTATACATTTATTTATTTTATCTTTTTTGACTCTTATTTACACATCGCATATATACTAAACGAATATTGAATTTGTAATATAAGTGCATATCTAACAATTTTCAGAGCGAGAAAGATAAGAATTTTCAAAGGCAAAGGCAATTCCAGTAACTTATGATACAAAAAACTAAGTATTATTGACTTAGATATTTTCTTTTATAATCATAAGTTATACTATTAGTCAATATTAATTTTTCAGTGGCTTGGAAGGAATTTGAAAGATTTATTTGTACCAGGACACTTGTATATTTTAAAGTGGAGTTTTTTTTTTTACCTCACCATAAATTGCTCCATTAGGTAAAATGTCCCTTTTTAAAAAATGAAATTTGAGCAATGTAATAAATCATAGCATTATAAGTTACCAAATTGAAAAAAGGTCCAGCTGTCCCATCTTTAAATATGCCTCATTGCAAAGACCTGTGTTTCATTTAAAACTGAACATTTTTTCCTCTTATAAACTTTGTCAATTTTCATTATGAATGGATTTTAAGTTTCTTTTGACTATGCCAGTCTGAGATCAATCCAAGGAACAGGTTTAAATGATTAGGAGAGTCTCCATAAGCCAGGAGATGCATTGAATAAGGATGAAGAGTATTAGCTACCCCTCCTGAGAGCTGCCAAATCTCAGGTTCACCCCAGGCCTCAAAGACTTAAGGCTACAAATGAACCAAAGCATACACAGTGAAATCTCCTCTTTGTAGTCAGTAGAAGTTCCTTTGAGTTCATTTCAGATCAAGAAACCTCCTTAAATTTTTCTATTAAATATAATTCAATAAGCAATGCATTAAGTAACTACTTTATTACAGAGCATATACATTACAACACATACACACACACACATACAATTCTTGCACACAAATGTCAATACAAAATATATACATTAAGAAATTATTAAGGAAAACTTTCCCGATGTATTCAATTCAGAGGCTAAAAGAAAAATTTTAAAAATCCACAAATCGCCTCCTAAAAGTGCTCCAAAAATGAAAACTTCCAAGAATTTTATAGACAAATTCCAGAGCTACAAGGTCAAGAGAAAATATGGTGAGCATATGGAAAAAACAATTCAAATTTCATGGGTTCATAGTATCACACAATAATTAGCTGCCTCCTCATAAGAAGGGAGGCCTTAAAATAATCACTTGTGGAAAACAAAGGAGCTAGGATTACAATCAAGAATAAATTTATCAGAAAAATTGATTACAATCCTTCAGGGGGATAAAATGGATATTTAATAAAATAAAGGACTTCCAAGCATTTCTGATGCAAAGAGGAGAGCTGAATAAAAAACCTTTGCAATTTAAACATAAGACTAAAGAGAGGTATAAAAAATAAACATAAAAGAATAATTCTAAAGGACTGAATAAAATTAAACTATTTATATACTTATATGAGAAGATGATACCTGTAACCACTTAGAACTTTATCATTAATTAGGCAGTAAGAAGGAATCCACATAGAGAGCATGAATGTGAGTTAATTACATTGAGATTATCTCCCTCAAAAAATGTAGGAGTGAAAAAGGAATGCATTAAGGAAAATGATAAAGGGAGATAGATCAAATTGGGAAAATTTTCTCATTTCAAAAGAGGCATGCAAAGAAAAGATTTTAAAGCTGAAGAGGAAATGTGAAAGTATCAGACAATGTTAATACCTCAGTATTATCAGAATTGTTTCAAAGAAGGAAGAATCTATCTATCAATTGAGTATAGAAATCTATCTTACCCAATAGGGAAAGAGGAGAACAGGATAAGTAATGAGCTAAGTGGGCTGATAAAAGGGGATAAGAAAGGTAGTAGTCAACAGTAAAACAGATTTGTGAGGAGGGACAGGATAAAAAGAGGGTGATATAAATAAAAAAATTAAAATGGAGGGAAATACATGACTAGTACCCTATTTCCCCATGTATAAGATGCACCTTGATTTTGGGACCCAAAATTCGAAAAATATATTACATAAAGTTATTAAACTCATTTTATTCATCATAAAATTCATACAACGCTTCATCACTGTCAAAACTCCATCCATTAGCTTGTCCTCATCTTTGTTTGATAACGAATCACTGTCTTCATATTATTACTTTGTCCTCAATTCCATCTATGACATTTGAAATGCCACACTTCTTAAATGATTTGACAATGATCTCAATCTTGATATTATCCCAGGATCTTTTTACCCAGGTACAAACTTCTCCTATAGTTGGTTTCTTCACTCTTCCTGCTGGTATCATATTGGCCCCAGAAGACTTCATCCATTGGTTCCATTCGTCTCTCATGGAAATTTTGAAGGGTTTGTTAATTCTGACTTCAAGTGGTTGGAGGTAGGATGTCAAGCCTCCAGGTATGAAAGCAAGTTGTGTTTTTTGCTCTTCAGCAATCTTCTTTGTATTTATTGTTATGTGTGCCCTGAACTGATCAAACACCAATAGGGCAGATTTGAGTAAGAGCCCACTCATCTGGTCTCCTGTTCCAAACTTTCTCAGATCAGATCTTCATCCCATCCTGATCCAACATACAAACATCAAAAAGCAGGAAATGCAAGTAAAAAAGAACTATAGCCATGTATAAGATGCTCCAAGTTTTTAGACCTCAAATTCTTCAAATAAGTGTGCATCTTATACATGGGGAGATACAATACTTCTAATTGCGAATATGAATTGGATGAACTTCTCTGTAAAAGAGAAGTGTAGAGTAGAATGAATTAGAAAACAGAATCCAAAAATGTTATATACTTGAAACAGAAAGACACATACAGAGTCAAACTAAGGGGTTAGATCAGAATTTGTTTTCCTGCAACTAAAGTTAAAAAAGACTGAGGTAGTAATCAAAGTCTCAGGTAAAGAAAAATTTTTTTCAACTATACCTAATAAAAAGAAATAATCAGCGAAACTGCATTTTGCTAGAAGGTAGAATAGACAATGAAATAACTTTTAAAAATTAAAGAAAGTTTTTCTGAAAAGGCTTAAATTTTTATATAGGGAACTGAGTCAAATTTATAGAATATCATTCCACAATTGACAGATAAATAGTCAAATGATATGAACAAAAGCAATTTGTGTGCATTTCATATGAAAAAATGCCCAAGGTATAGGATTCTGAGAAAAGGCAGAATAGATCAGAAAATTTTTCTTTCCCAATATCCTCAAAGGGAAAAAAAAAAGAATATTATCTCAGAGGGAATGTCAGAGAAGCAGAAAATAAACAAAAGTCAGGGGAAATTGATTGTGTTCTGAAGACAACTAGAGAAGACCCTAGGAAAAAGCTTCCTAGGAATTTTGACTCCAGTGGTCTGCAAACATCTCCAGGCCAACTCTGCTGAATCTACAACTGGGCTGGGAGGAGCCTTAACCTCAGTAGCTTTCACCTCAAGACTTTTTTAGTAGATTGGAATAAAAAAACCTTCCATTGTTGAGGAAAGCCAAGCACAGTTGGTGTGAACAAGACACCCAACAACTACTTCAACAGCACAGAGCTGGTGAGTGCAATAGCATTGAGGTGGTGACCCTGCTGGCTGTGACCACTTGAAGAAGAAAAAAAGAGTAACTTGTTTCGATTCTAGAGTATAGTGGACAGCTACCTAAGGGCCTCGGGGAGCAAGAGCATTTGTGGCTCAGTGTGTATGGGATCATAGCCATGACATAGAAGTGAAGAGTCCAAGATTTGATCCATAGAAAAATAACAGTAAGAAGGAGCTGAGAATTGGGACTACACTCCCCACACCTTTTAACTAGATTTTAATTATACTAATATCTATAAAACCAAAACAAAAATAAAAACGAGTAAAGGAGAAAGAAGCCAATAATAGATAAGTACTATGGGAATAAAGAAAATCTCAGTTCATATTCAGAAGAAGATAATGAATCTAAAAGAGTCACTCCTTCTTCAGTAAGAAATGTCTAACAGTCTCAAGCACAAAAGGAGTTCTTGGAAGAACTTAAAAAGAACTTTAAAAATAAAATAAGAGAGATAGGTAAAAATGGGAAAAATAAGAACAAACAAGAAAATTTTAAAACTATGGAAACAAAAAGTCAACCAAATTGAAACTGATAACCAAAAACTTAAATAATTCCTTGAAAACTAGAATTGACAAAAGGAAGTTAATTCCATTTTAAGACACTAGGAAATAATAAAACTAAATCAAAAGAATGAAAAAGTAGAAGAGAATGTATAACATCTCATCAGAAAAACAACTGATCTGGAAAAACAATATCATAATAGTCTGACTACCTAAAATGTTATGATTTAAAAGAAGAATCTTGATATAATTATTACAGGAAATTTTCTTGAATTTCTAGAAGAAGGCAAAGCAGAAGTAGAAAAACCTCCTCTAATCATTACTTGAAAGACATCCTGGGAGTAAAAACTACAGGAATATCATAGATAAGTTTGATACTTCCCAAGTTAAGTAGAAAATACTGCAAGCAACAAGAAAAAAATAAATATCAAAGAATTGCAATAAGGATTACACAAGACCTAGAAGCTATTATAAGTAAAAAGATCATAAATATTGGAATTTCATAGAGCAAAAGAGTTGAGATTATGACCAGCAAAGTCAACTATGATCTTTAATGTAAAGAAACGGACATTTAAATAACTGAAATACTTTTGAGTAATTGTAACAAAACCAACTGAACTTAACAGAACATAGACATATAAGATCCAAGAGAAATAAAAGGGACTCAATTAAGGTCAAATCGTTTACTTCTTGGATGTGAAAATGCTATCAGTACTCATATGACTATCATTATTTGGGTGGTTTGAAGAAAGACTTGGGCTGAACTATATAGGATAGGGTTATTCTCAAATATAAAATTGTGTAGAAAGAGTTAAAAAGAGTAATTATCTCATACAAATGAGGCATGAAAGTGAAAATTGATAAAAAGAAGAAGCTAGTAAGGAGCATGGTAGGTTGTACTGGAACCTTACTTTGATCAATAAAGATTTAAAAAGGTATATATATATATATATATATATATATATATATATATATATATATGTTAGAAGAAAGTTTCTCCTAAAAGAAAGTAATAAGGGGACAAAAAGAGATAAAGGGAAGGAGATTAGGGAGGGACTCATTGAGGGGTGAGTAGATTAATAGGAGGGCAAGGCAGAGAGTAGAAACAAAACAGCAAGGTGAGGAAGGATAGGGTAAATAGAGTTACAAAGATAGTGAGGATAAACAGGAAGAAGGAAAATGCATAAGTAATTGAGTATATAATGTGAATGGGATGAATTTACCAATAAATATTTCTGTGTTGTAGGAAAGGATGAATTGTCTAATTTAGAAAAAATGGAGAAACTTGGATAAATTAAAGAAGATACTAAAGAAGCAATACATGGAAATAAGCATCTTATGGTCCTACTTACATGTATATGTTAATATATGTGCATTTGTGTATATGTTTATAGATACATATAGGTATATGTATATATCTTCATTATGGTAGAGGAGGGAGAGAGGAAAAATAAAGTTTAAAGGCACAACAGAAAACAAAAGAAAATCTAAAAGAAAACAAAGAAAAACTGGGTAACTGAAAAGATATATAGAATTTATATGTAGATTTTCTTTAAATTGAAATATATTGTTAATATTGAAAACTGCCTTATGTTCTGCTATGTACATGGTAATGTTCTTTCTTTTTCTTTTCCTGCTTTTATTATCTAGGTTTATAATGAATAAAAAAAATTTACAAAAACAATGAAAATTATTTGAATCACTAGTGATTAGAGATTAGAGAACATCTCTGATGTACCAACTCACACCTATAAGAAAAGACAAATGCTGCAGGAGATGAGAGAAACTAGGTATATTAATGACTTGTTGCTGGAGTAGGAAAACAGTCTGATCATTCTGAAGAATACTTTGGAACTAAGATTAAAGTGTTATAGAATTGTTCACATCCTTTGATTCAGCAACATTACTACTAGATCTGTAACCTAAAAAGATCAAAGCAAAAAGGAAAGAACCTGTGTGTGCAAAAATATTTATGCCAACTTTTTTTTGTGATGTTAAGGAACTGGAAAATGAGGGCATGATCCTCAGTTCCTAAGGGCTGAACAAGTTGTGGTATGTGATTGTTTTGGAGAGACAACTAAGAAATAATGAGAGGATACCTTTAGAAAAACATACTGAGAACTACATAAACTAATGCAAAGAAAAGTAAGAACCAGATAATTATTGCACATCATAACAGCAATGTTATAACGATGATCAACTGTGATGGGCTGACTACTCTGATCACTACAGTAGTGTTCTAAAACAATTCCAAAGGAGTCATGATGATATCCACCTCTAGAGAAAGAATTGATGAGCTCTGAGTACAAATGGAAGTATAATTTTCTCACTTTCTTTTTCTCTTTTTTGATGACCTGACGGATATAGAAGTATGTTTTGCATGATTTCATGATTTCATATATATATATACATATATATATAATATTATATTGTTTTTCTTCTCAGTAAGTATGTAATAATTTGGGGATGGAGAGAAAGTAGAATTCAAAATTTAAAAAGAAAAAAGTCAAATAAATTATTTAAAAATATATCATATAATCACAAAGTATTGTTAGTTTTCTGTTTTTGAGGGACAATATTAATAATTGAAGGAATTAAGAAAGGAATCATGTGGAAAGTCTTATTTAAACTAAGACTTAAAGAAATTTGAGAATAAAAAGTTTTGTAGATAAGGACCCAAAGAAATCACAGAGATAAGTGATAGAGTGCCACATATAGAAAACAAGAAATGAGGCAGTTTGGCTGAAATATCTATTGGGTGAGAGGAAATAAGTTAAAATCAGTCTGGAAAGATAAATTCAAGACAGATTGTATAGGGCTTTAAATGCCAACAAGTTAAGTTTGTGTTTTATTCTATAGGCACAAGGGAGTTATTCGAAGCATGGGATTTCCATGATAGGCTCAGAAAAAAAAAATCAATTTAGCAGGTGTGTGAAAGATGAATTAGATAAGAGAAAGGTTGGTTGCAAAGAGACCAATTAGGAGATTATTATACTGTCTAGCATATAGTAACCACTTCATAAATTCTTGCTTATTGATCTAGTGAGCAAAAAGGAGGAATATTTAAGAGATTCTAGTATGTTATAACTAATAAAACATGGCAACTGGTTGAATGGGGATGGGGCAAAAAGAAAATGAAATGGAAAAGCTATCTTGGAGGTTATGAATTCCTCTTTTTTTAAAAAAATGGTGTCACCCTTGAGAAACATAAATTAAAGGAAGAGTGGATTTAGAAGAAAAACTAACATGTTCTGTTTGGACAAATATAGTTTGGAATGTCTATGTGACATCCAGATGGAGATGTGCAGCTGGTAATTGGTGGAGTGGGACTTAGACTCTTGAGAGATGAGAAATGTAAATGTATGCTGGGGAAATCATCTATATAGTTGTGAAAGCTGAAATCATAAGATCTGATAAGATACTTGAGACATAGTAGAAAGAGAAAAAAAAGACAGATATTCACATGCAGAGATATTATATGGACAATGATCGTTTAAAGAGGATTGAGAAGTGTTGATAGGAAAACTAGAAAAGAGCATTTGCTTTCATGAATCCCAGAGAGGAGAGAATACAGTTCAAAAATCTTGTTGATATTTTCAAAAGGAGCAGAAAGATTAAGAAAAATGAGGACTGAGAAAAGGACATTGGGAGTTAAGGTTCAAGAGATGTGTGGCTACATTGAAGGAAGCAACTTTTATTGATTTGTCCAGGATGGGGAGGGTTGGATAGTAAATTAAGATCTAATTTCAAAGACTTTAGTTGTATAGGAGGAGAAAGGGGACAGAAATTAAAGACAACAATTATCTACAACTTCTCTTCTCTATTCCATACCAGGAGTTTCATTAGGAAAGGAGATAGATAAGGCAGACACATTGAAGACATGAAAAGATCAATTAAAATTCTTTTTTTTAAGTAAGGAGGACATGTGAACATGCACATAAAAGAGAGGACAAGGCAGTTGATAAGGAAATTAATGTCTATTAGCATCAAAATTACTGCATCTAAAATCTGAAGGTCTTGCATATTTGATAGTAAAATATCAATGAATGAAAGTCAAAGGATGAGAAGCAGCATGAAGAACTAGAAGAGAAACAGAAGTAGGAGGAGGAGTTATATTGATAGCTGGAGCAAGGACTATGCATAGAAGAAAGAAAGGTCAGAGGGACATCCTACATTCCAAAAGCAACAGTAGTTAGGCTTAGGTCGAAGACAAAGAGTCCATCAAGAAGAGAGGCAAGAAAGGATGTGATCAAGCCCCTCCATCTTCTGATTCTGAGTCAAAGCTAGAGAAGGTGAAGAAAACAGTGTAGAAATCACAATCATAATCCTTATAGCTATCAAAGAAACTCAACTAGAAGAAGAAGAAAAGAAGTCCTGGGTCTGTGAAAGTCAAACAAGCCAGAAGTTGGAGGGGCTTCCAGAAGAGAGAGGTAGGAAAAAAAATTAAAAATTGTAATTGTAATAAGGGAGAGAGACTGAGAAGTTACACAGTGAGATTAAGTTCAGACTGAATGTTGATAATCCAGATGTAAAAGATGCTATGCCATATGAGAGATGAGGAGCCTACTAGTAACCTCTCAGAGTCTCCAAAAGAATGTTGGTGGCAACATTAAAAATGATTCTCCATTATAAAGTCAACCAAGATGTAATGGAGAAAGAGCAGAAGGATACTAAATTCAAATCTAGGGTCCCATAACTAAAAGTGGAAGTAAACCAGAAAGTCAACAAATCTGCCTTGAAGAACATCAAAGAAGAAGTGCAGAAGAGGGAAGATCAATTGACATCAAAAGGAGGCCCCAAGGAGGAGACAGAGGAAGAGCCTAAATGGCAATGCTGGGTTAAGGCACCAAAAATCCCCTAACTGACCATTAAATCATCAAGAAAGTGGTTTTGGCTATAGAGTGTTGTCACAAATTTTTCATCAGGAAATCATCTAGTGGCGCTTTGCCTAATGTTGCTGGAATGTTGTAGTGCCTCACTGATGTAGTAGGGACCCGGAGGCAGAGCCAAGATGGCAAGTGAAGTTAACATGCTCCTAGAGCTTCTCCCTGCCAAAGACAAATGAAGATTGTATACAGACATTAAAGATCCAGATGCCACCAAGAAAAAGAGAAGATCCAAAGAAGTTTTCAATGGTAGAAGCCTTAGAGTGTCTTCAATGAAGGTCTCTTTGGGGGAAAAGGGTAAGTAAAGCCAGGTGAGGCTAGAAAGGAGGAAAGCACACAGGAGGCTTTAAGCCACAGTGCAGTTCAGTTCCCAATAGCTTGACAACAATATAGGTTCCAGCAGCTAGACAATAAATCAGCAGGGAGGATCCAGACCCCAAACAAAGTCTGAACCCTGGGACTACCAGGGCAAAAGAAAGGACTGGGTTGGGAACAAGCCACTGCACAAGCAGAACCTGGACACAAAGGAGGAAATAAACTTCTGCAAATAAAAGACCTACCCTACATAGGCAACATTTTGGCCAACAACAAGCCAGGGATCACACCCCAGTCCCAGCAAGAAAAGTTTGGATCTATATTCCCCATACCCCCATGAAAAGAGGAATAACAGCAAAGATGAGAAAAAAAGATAAAGGAACTCTCCCTATAGAAAACAACTTTGCAGATAAAGATGATAACAATGTCATTTTAGAAGAAGAAATCAGTGAAAAATTACTCTCAAGGAAAGTCTCAAAAAAAGTCTATGAATTGGACTCAAATCCAAAAACTCATAGAAGAGCTTAAAAAAGAATTTAAAAACAAAAGAAAAGAGGAAGAAGAAAAATGTGGGGAAAATAAGTCATGCAAGAAGATTATGAAAAATTGGCCAAAGAAATCAATTCCATTAAAAGTAAAATAAGCAACTGGAAAAGGAAACACAAAAGCTAATTGAAGAAAATAAAACCCTAAAAATTAGAATTGAACAAATAGAAACCAATGAATCTATGAGACTACAAGATTCCATCAAAGAAAATAAAAAGGTTAGAAAAACTGAAGAAAATGGAAAGTGTCTTTTAAGAAAAACAAACAACCTGGAAAATAGATCCAGAAGAGGTAATTTATAAATCATTGGCCTATTAGAAATCCTAGATCAAAAAAAGAACCTGGAAAATATCATGCAGGAAATTATCAGGGAAAAGTGTCCAAATCTAATAGAAAAAGAAGAACCCCCTCAAGAAAGAGACCCCAGGAAAAAACTCCAAGGGCTGTTTTGGCTAAATTCCAGAACTCTCAAATAAAAGAAAATTCTGCAAGTAGGGAAAAGGAAACAATTTAAATATAAAGGAAACCCAATCAGACTCACACAGGACTTATGGGCCTCAACACTGAAGGACCAGAGGACCTGGAATATCATATGTCAGAAGGCAAAAGACCTGAAATTATAACCCAGAATTTACTAACCCACAGAATTCAGCATATATTGTCAAGGGAAAAGATAATGTTCAACAAGATAGAGGATATGCAAAATTTCCTGACAAAAAGACAAGAATTGAAAAGAGAATTCAATCACCAAATACAGGACTCAAGAGATACATGAAAAGGTAAACGAAAAGGAGAAGGACAAAACAAATATAAATGTTAGTCAAGACTATTGTGTTGTTTATAACCTTAAAAGGGACGATATAACATTTCTAACCCTTGAGAATTGTACTTCTCTTAGGATAATTAAAGGGTCGAATATAATTGAAGAGATTGGGTTTAGAGGATATGAGTATGGTTGAATCTTGTTTCTCCATTGAGAAAGTCCAAGATGACATCACTGTTTTAACCCAAAAGCCCTGATGAAAATCAGGGGAGTTAACTCTGAATTTTAAGTGTCTCAGTTTCCTTTGACCTACTCTAATTCTGCTGTGCTCTAAAAGCTTAGCACTTGCTCTAATGGGGTCTTCATAAGCTGAGTGGTGCTGAATCAGTGTCTTCCATAAGTTATAATTAATTGTAAAGTTTGTTTGTTTTAGTTTTTTGCAAGGCAAATTGGGTTAAGTGGCTTGTCCAAGGCCATACAGTTAAGTAAATTATTAAGTGAGATGGGATTTGAGCCCAAGTACTCCTGACTCCAGGGATGGTGCTTTATCCACTTTATCCACTGAGCCACCTAGCCCCAACTGTAAAGTTTTTAAGTGAGATATTGCTTAGAGCCCTTTGAGATTCATATAGTTAATTAAATCAGAGTTGAACTTAATCCAGACTGTATTTAACAAGTTCAGTCTGTTGGGGGGGTGGTGAAGTGAGATTTTTCTACTTAATTATATCAGGCTTGGACTGAATCCCTACCCTGGGTGGGGAGGAGGGGGAAGTGTGGGAGAAAGCATGCTTCAGGGAAACAGTACAAATAGTACAAGAAATAATTTGGCTTTAGATGATATTTTGCCTGTTGAGGATTGTATGTCCTTAGAGAGTACTTGAAAAGGGGGTAAAGCCAAGAAAACTACATCTTTTTTAAAAAACACCATAAGTAATGAAACTATATCATTGTTAAACATGTATGCATCTAATGATATAGCATCCAAATTAATTCCTAAAAGAAAAAGGAGTGAATTACAAGGAAATATAGACAGTAAAACTTTAATAATGGGAGACTTCAACCTCCCTCTCTCAGGAAAGGAGTTAAGAAGGTGGATGAAATCTTAGAAAATTTACATATTGTAGACCTTTGGAGAAAACTTAATGGAGATAGAAAAGAATGGACCTTTTTCTTGGCAATACATGGTACCTATACCAAAACTGACCATGTTTTAGGGCATAACAACCTTATAATCAAATGCAGAAAGGCAGAAATAATAAATTCACACTTCTCAGACCATGATACAATAAAAAATTACATATAATAAAGGGTCACAGAAAGAAAAACTAATAACTAATTGGAAACTAAATGATTTTAAATAATGAGTGGTTCAAACAAAAAAATCATAGAAACAAGCAATAATTGTATCTAAGAACATGATAATAATGAGACATAATTCCAAAATTTATGGGATGCAGCCAAGGCAGTTTTGAAGTGAAATTCTATATGTCTAAATGCTTATAAGTATAAAATAAAGAAAAAGGAGATCAATGAATTGGGTATGCAACTAAAAAAGCTAGAAAAAGAACAAATTAAAACATCCTCAATTAAATACCAAATTAGAAATTCTACAAATCAAGGGAGAGATTAATAAAATTGAAAGCAAGAAAACTATTTATCTAATAAATAAAACTAAGAGTTGGTTTTATGAAAAAGTCAATAAAATAAATTAACCTTTGTTTCAACTGATTTAAAAAATAAAGAAGATAACTAAATTACCAGTATCAAAAATGAAAAGGATGAACTAACCACCAATGAGGAGGAAATTAAAGAGATAATTTGTAGCAACTTTGCTGAATTCTATGGCAATAAATTTGATAACTTGAATGAAATGGATGTTTACAAAAATACAATCTATCCAGATTAACAAAAAAAGGAGTAAAATATTTAATTAACTCCATTTTGGAAAAAAGAAATTGAAGAAACTATCAATAAACTCCTTAAGAAAAAGGCTCCAGGTTCAGATGGATTTAGAAACTAATTCTACCAAACATTCAAGGAGTAATTCATTCCTATTCTACCTAAACTATTTATAAAAGTATGAGAAATTCTGCCAAATTCCTTCTAAGACAACAAAATGGAGCTGATACCTAACTCAAGAAGAACCAAAACAGACAAAGAAAATTATAGTCCAACCTCCTTAAAGAACCTTGATGCAAAAATCTTAAATAAAATTTTAGCAATAAGATTACAGCAAGTTATTACTAAGATAATAAAAGCATGACAAGGTGGGATTAATACCAGGTTGGCAGGGATGGTTCAGTAATAGGAAAACACTCAACCTAATTGAATATATCAATAGCAAAACCAACAGGAATCATATGATTATCTCAATAGATGCTGAAAAAGATATTGATAAAATACATCCATTCGTATTAAAAACACTAGAAAGTTTAGGAATAAATGGAGTTTTCCTTAAAATAATAAGTAGTATTTGTCTAAAACCATCAACAAATATTATATGCAATGGGGGCAAATTCAGAGCATTTCCAGTAAGATCAGGGATGAAACAAAGATGCCCATTATCACCATTAATACTCAATAGAGTATTAGAAATACTATTTTTAGTAATAAGAGAGCAAAAAGAAATTGAAGGTGTCAGAATTGACAATGAGGAAGCAAAGCTTTCACTCTTTGCAAATGATATGATGGTATACCTAGAGAACCTGGGAAAAACATCTAAAAAATTCCTTGAAACAATTAATAAATTCAGCAAAGTAGTGGGATATAAAATAAACCCACATAAATCATCAACATTTCTACATATTAACAATAAAACCTAAGAGCAAGAGATAGAGAAATTCCATTTAAAGTAACTGTAGACGGGGGCGGCTAGGTGGTGTAGTTGATAGAGCACCAGCCCTGAAGTCAGGAGTACCTGAGTTCAAATCCGGTCTCAGACACTTGATAATTGCCTAGCTGTGTTGCCTTGCGCAAGCCACTTGACCCTGTTTGCCTTGCAAAAACCTAAAAAAAAAAAAAAAAATATAGTAACTGTAGGCAACATTTAAATATTTAGGAATCTACCTCCCAAGACAAACCCAGAAACTGAGTGAGCACTATTATAAAGAACTTCTCACCCAAATAAAGTCAGATCTAAATAATTGGGAAAATGTCAATTGCTCTTCTGTAAGTCAATCTAACAAAATTAAAAAAAAACAATTCTACCCTAAATTACTTATTCAGTGCCATGCTAATCAAGCTGTCAAATATTTATTTTACCAATGTAGAACATATAGTAACAAAATTCATCTGGAAAAACAAAGGTCAAGAATAGCAAGGTAACTGACAGAAAAAAAAACCCCATAAAGGAAGGTGGCCTAGCTCTACCAGATCTAAAACTATGCTATAAAGTGACAGTCATCAGTACTGCTTGGTACTGGTTACAAAATAGAGTAATGGATCAGTGGATTAGAATAGGTTCAAAAGAAACAGTAGTAAATGACTATAGTCATCTACTGTTTGACAAACCCAGAGACATTAGCTTCTGAAATAAGTACTGAATGTTTGATGCAAATTGTTGGCACAACTGGAAAATAGAATGGCAAAAACTAGGCATAGATCCATATCTCACACCCTATACCAAAATACTGACAAAATGGGTAAAGAATTTAGATATAAAGAGTGACACCATAAATTAATTAATCAAGAAATACTTTATCATATCTATGGAAAGGGGACAAATTTATGACCAAGAAAGAAATATAGTGCATTATAAACTGCAAAATGAATAATTTTGACTATATCAAATTAAAAAGGGGTTGCACTACTAAAATCAATGCTGCCACAATTAGAAGGAAATCAGAAAGCTGAGAAACAATCTTCACAACTAGGAGTTCTGATAAAGGTCTCATTCCTAAAATATATAGAGAACTGCATCAAATTTATAAGGTTGCAAGCCTTTCCCCAATTCATAAATGGTCAAAGGATATGAATAGAAAGTTTTCAAATGAAGAAAATTTAAACAATATATAAACATATGAAAAAGTTTCAAATCATTAATTAGAAAAATGCAAATTAAAACAACTCTGAAATATCACCTAATATCTATCAGATTGGCTAACATGACAGAAAGGGAAAATGATCAATGTTGATGAGGTTTTGAAAGGATTGTTTCATTAATGCATTGCTGGTATATAATCAAAGAGCAAAAAACTGTTCTGATCCTTTGATCCAGCAATTCCAATTCCAGGTCTATATTCAAACAAAATCATAAAAAAGAATAGGAAAAGTCCCACATGTTCCAAAATATTCCTAGCAATTTTTTTGTAGTGGAAAAGAATTGGAAATTAAGAGGATGCCCATCAATTGGGGAAACAAGTTATGTTTATGCATGTTATGGAATCTACAAGAAACTATAAATGATTGAAATCTAGAGAAGCATGCAATGAATTACAGAATCTGATGCTGAACAAAGGGAGCAGGACCATGAGAACAATGTACACATCAACAACACTGTGAGATGAGCAGCCCCATTGGATGCAGCTACTCTCAGCAGTTCAGATTGCTATTAGACCAGTTATGGACAATGCTATCCTTATCCAGAAGAAGAAAAACAAAACAAATCCTTCAGAATCTGCTGAACACTACATTCACTTAAAAAAAAATATCTCTTATGTATTTCTTCCCCTAATCCTAATTCCTCATACCAAAAATGCCTAATGTTTAAACATATTTAGCACAAATGTGCTATATAATATTAACTTGACTTTTCTCCACTGTGGGGGGGGGGGAGGGGGAAGGAAATTTTGTAACTTAAATAAATATATATATATATATATATGCATATGGATGAATATTGAAAAAGCTTCATAACATGTATTTGGAAAAATAAAATATCAATTAAAAAAAGTATTGGGGGTGGATCCACATCCATTACTTCAATTACTCCCACAGCATCCAGATGATCACCAGAAGTTTCCTATTAAAGCTGGCGGGAGGGGGGGGGTTACAATCCTAGAAAAGGCATTGGGAATGATGTCACAATCTTCCCTTCATTATAATCAACATAATGTGATTGTCCTGCCAGCATTCACATGATGTCATGGCCTTCTTTGATTAAGAAGGACGACAACAACAAACATCAGTTTGCAAATGGTTGAGTCCACAACCCATAAAGAAGACAGTGGAAAGAAGAAGGAATGAGAGGGAGGACAGAATATGGGAGAGAGGCAAAGAAATGGCTCATCTGAAGATATGAACAATAACATTCAAGAACAGCCAGAACTGGACAAACCAGGGAATGTACAGTAGGATAAAGAGGATTTGAATGGATTTGGAGTCTCTTGATGAGAAGAACTGAAGTCCTGGGATATGCTGCTCCTGCTCCCTGCCTACCCCTAAATTTGAGACCCATCACTAAGTTATACAATATTCATAGGTCCTATTTTCCTCTCATTCCAATTTCTGAGAAGTTTTAGAAGATACTATGTTCTTCAATTGTAACTGTCCCTTTGGTTTTTTTTCTTTATATAATTTCTGAGATTTCAAAACATATGAAATGAATATAAAGCACTTTTAATTAAACAGAAGCATTTTTATTAACTTCGTTTTCTAATTTTGTTGGATGGAGTGGAGGATGCCCTTGAGAGTTTGGCTAGTTTAATGCAGGACAGGAGAAGTGGCACAGTGAGCCAGTAGTATTTTCAATCCAGAGTCAAACAGAGATGATTGAAATAAGAATAGGGACAAAGACCTGTGTTCTGGTAGCCTGAGACTTTTGGGTTTGGACTCCCTGGTTCTGCGCACAGCTGGAAAAGTTCATCTTTATGAAAGATATTTTCCAGATGAGAAAGCTAAGACAAACAGAAAATCCTAAAAATAAATAAAAATCTATACCTTTTGGCTCAAAAATAAGTATCATCATTTAGATCAGGGTTTCTTAATTTAACACCTAGGGAATCCAATGGATCCATGGATAAATTTCAATTTGTCCTTGAACTTGGAAAGAAAAAACCCCTGTATTTCCTCATTTTCCCCTAGGCTCTAACTGAAATTTAGCATATCCATCTATTATGAATGTAGGCTAAAACAAAACAAAATTAAATTAAAAAAAACTTCTAAAAAAGGAGCTTCTAGACCTCATTAGTTGGCTAAAGAGTTTTACACACACACACACACACACACACACACACACACACACACACACACACACACACACAGACACTGACTGACACACTCAAAAAAAGACAGAGACAAGCTATGAATGTCTTTTTCGTTAAACAGACACTGAATTTCTGGAGTCTGCTACATATTTCAAATCTTGACCTCACTACTTATTACTCTTTTGGCATTAGACAAATAATTTGTCTCCCTTGGCCTTACTTTTCTTGAATGTAAAATGATGAGCTTGAACTGAGGGCATCAAGGATCATTTCCAAATCTAAATCCTATTAACTTTTTATTTATTTATTGTCTTATTTCTCATAATTCATTCAAAGGCAAAATAAATTTGAGTATAGATATATAAAACTGGTTAGAAAGGAAAAGAAACTTTACGAAACAAAAACCACAGTGGAATGCAGGGTACCTTTCCAGACAGGATAATTCATGTTTTTGTCATCTGGAAATACCAAAAAAAGATAGATTTTCAACTGTGCCCTGAAGATCAACAACAACAACATCAATTTTTCCTGGATTAGTAAGAGAAAGAACCTCTTAATCTAATGATGTCAAAAAAATTAGCAAATATATTATTCTGTACATATTTCCATTTCACCACACTGTTAATGAGAAGAAATATATTTTAGAAAAATGTATAAATAATGCTTTAAAAACACATATTAAGTGTATTTTAGTATATAAAAATAGAGAGAAGTTAAGAAGACCTGGATTTAAATCCTGTCTTTAACACATTCTGGCTGTGTATACAAGGCAAAATTATTTAACATCTCAGAGTCCTAGGAAAGCTATTAAAATTGTAAATTACAAAGTAGTCATAGATCTAATTCACTGGGAAGGAGGCTCCACCCTGGGAATTTCCCAAACCCATGAAATCACGGTTCATAGAATAAATAAATAATAAATAATATTATGTAGATAAAAGTAACATTATATTCTTTATATTTGGTCTCATTTTTATACTTCCTTTTTCATTTTGGAGACTTTGCAAAGGTGAATTATTTATTTTTAACTAAAAGAAGATAGACTATTTACTAAAAGCTTTCATATTTATCAGTTCACTTGATCTTCATAACAATAATATGGTGAAGAAGTACAGATATTTGTTTTCTCACTTAAAGTTTCCAAATGTTTGAGTTTCACATATAGTAAGTAATATAATTGAATCTTGAACCCCAAGGCTGACCACCCAAGAGGTAATCAGACAGAAAGAACAACAAAGTTGTACACAAACTTGATTGAGCCAACCAACAAGAAGTCATTCAAGTGAGATGGTAGATGGCATGGCTTTACCATCTGGCCTGCTGCTTTGTTAATCAGACCTCTGGCACTGCATCTAAAATGCTGGTATAGACTAAAGACCCCTGAGACTTAGCATCTGACCTTCACCCTTTGGATTTCTGAGTCCTTACATCTGCTCTGCAACTGAATTCTATTATGTATTTTTTGTTACTACTTGTGTTTCAATCATTTCAGTTGTGTCTGATTCTTCATGATGCTATTTGGGGTTTTCTTAGCAAAGATCCTGAAGTAGTTTGTTCTTTCCTTCTCCAAGTCATTTTCTAGATGAGAAAATCTGAGATAGAGTCAAGTGATTTGTTCAGGGTCACACAGATAAAAAGTAATTTGGGGTTGAGGTGAGACTTCCTGATGTTAAACCTAGTACCTATCTGTCTGTAGCCATCCCCCAATTAGAGAGTGACCTTGAGAACAGGGACTATCTATCTCATTTTTTTCCTATTTCATTTATTGTGGCATTTAACAAACAGATTATGTCATGCAAATAATTCTGGACTTGGTGTAAAGAAAACCTGGGTTCAACTTCTACCTCGGTCATGTATTGAGTTCTTGACCCTGGGCAAATCACTTTTAACTGCACTGAGCCTCAGTAAATAAGTAGAGAAAATAACAGCATTTACTTTACCCAGTTTTTCTGGAGTTCAACAGAGACAAATATAAAATGTTTTGTAAAATTTAAAGTATTACCCATAAAAATGTTCGGCATATTGAAGCATTTAAAAATTCATTTTTTCTTCATCCACTGTAGGTCCATTCCTAATGATCTTTATATTACAAAATGACATTTCACAATATAATCTTCACATATGTATATAAACTGGAAAATAACCAGGAGAAAGGTACTGACTTCTAGATAGAGTTTTCTCTTTACGTATTCACAAGATCTGGAACAAAGGCCATGACAAAACAATAAGATGAACCAGGGGAATGGCTATTAAACTTTGATCAAGGTTTCAAACTGAGACCCATCTCTGACATGTCCTAACTGTGCAAATGTGGTCAAATCATTTAATTGCTTAAAACTTCAGTTTCTTCATGTGTCAGATGGCAGCAGTAATTCTTGAATATTTATCTTACAAGGCCATGAGGAAAGTGCTTGGCAAACTATACAGTGTTATGTAAATGATATATTGTCTCTTTTTTCTATATATTTACTTTTTAATGTGACAATATAGAATGAAATTAATATTCAATAATCTTGGTTGAACAAATTAATACTTTTCAGTGATTATGACAATTATAGTTTCCTAACAATTATATAATCCTACAAGTTTAGACATTTGCATGTCTGAGAGTAATTAAATGACAAGAAATTTAGTTAATATTTAGTAGTAGTTAGCAGTTAGTTAATGGTAGTTACAACTACTTTACTTTCAGTGTAGTAAATATTCAATAAATATCTGAATAGATAGACAAGTGGATGGATAGATGTTTATATAAATAATCCTTTCTTATGTGAGTAACTGGATGATTGAAAAGGGCAGAAAAAAACAGTAAAATGTTATGAGGTATATAAGGTATTGACCTACTTATATGTGAACAGCTTTCTTATAAATAGCAGTAGAAAAATAACTTGCATACTAGAAAGTGTTAATAATCATATTAAAGGAAGACAAGCATTTATATTTATTTTTATTTCATCAAAATGTGAAACATGGGTAGGAGAACTGTAGAGAACTCAAACTCCTGTTTGAAGACAGAAATA
The DNA here is from genome assembly GCF_037893015.1 of Macrotis lagotis. NCBI lineage: Eukaryota > Metazoa > Chordata > Mammalia > Peramelemorphia > Peramelidae > Macrotis > Macrotis lagotis. Next base: position 575,546,233 of record NC_133666.1, read on the forward strand.
TCTGAGGCTATATGAAATTATGATCTCTCAACTCATTTATATGTAAATGATTTTTAGCATTTGAGGGATTAAAATGTACAAAGGGATAAATGAAATAATTGTGTAAGGACTATGAAATTATTAAATAGAACCATTGCTTTTCAAAATAACAGAAAGGTAGATTTTTAAAATCCTGTATCAAAAAAAAAATAGCTGAAGCACTAAGCACCAGAAGGTCTATACTTTTAGGTAGGTCAATATCTACCGTATCATCCCTGGGCTACAAATGGAAGTTGATTGATTCAAAGAAGTCATGAAAAATAATTATATAATGAATCATAAAAGAAAGCATTACTTCAAAAATTGTTTTTTTAACGGGTGTAGAATTATGCAAATGTTATTTTAAAGAAATCAACAAAGCATATATTTAGTGATCAGAAACATTATATAGCATAACATATACCTCAGGGTACTTTATCAAACCCCAAAACAAAGTAAAGGAATACATAATTTTATATCCATGCTTGTTAGAAAATCTGATGTTAGATATGCTAGTACTTTCTATTAGTTGGAGTACGAGCAGAAAGTTCTTCGCAGGAAGGCAAAGGGGAAAAAAACCTCCCTCTGTTGTCTGAGTCTTGAAAGCAGTGGACTTTGTTATCCCCTGTTGCCCCTGAGAATTCTTTTGCCCTGAGTGTAGCCCTACTCAAAACACAAAGCTGTCAGGAAAAACAAAAGACTCTTCTCTTGGTGAAATACACAGGCAGGGCATGTAGAAACATCAGGGTTGCCCAACCTCTTAGAGGAAGCACAAACTCCTTGTATTCTGACCATCTGATAAGTTTTTGTAAAAACATGTTGAACACAATACCCTACACTTAGGAATTACAAACTAAAAGCAATAATAATAATATTTTAAAAAAACTGTTTAGGAAATTCTGTCAAAAACCAGCTAATCATATTTGCATATGTATAACCTTCAAATCCACAGAAATATGTTATAAACACTCTGCCAGCATGCCCTGTATCTGCCAAGTCTTGTAAAATATTCTCTTCTCTGAATATTTTGAATTAGAAATTCCTATAATAGCCACATACAGCAAGATCCCATTAATCTGATAACAGTTCATTCAAATTAGGAAATAATTTGTAGCAACTGGTGTTCTTCTGTTGATTAGAAAGTGTTGCCTGTGAAAAATTATTCATTTATTCTGCAACATAATTTCATAATTTGAAATGGAAATTAGAGTCAAAATTTGTCAGGTAAAACTTAGTGTCACAAAATAGAAGGTGAGAAATGTCACTGTATCAACTGAAAATATTATGGTGTATTTCTCAATGTAAATGCAAACAAAGACCCTATTTGTACACAGCCATAAACTAGACCACATCAGAGATAACACAGTCATCAGTTTCAGTCTCACTAATGAAGTCAACTCATTGATAATCTGCATTAGTTATTTCAGTCCTGTCTGATGAGAATATTCCCTCTGCCACTGAAAGTCGGCAGCTTCGCTGTCATTTACAGTCTGAGAGACTTGCTTAGAGTACTAAGATGCTAAGTGACATAATCAGTCAAAACCAAGACTTGAACCCACGATTTCAAAGTTCTGTGATCAGGCCCCTATCCACCATATAAATAAGAAGAATAAGAAGAAATTAGAATTGAATTGAAGAAAACTGCTATGTGGAATTATGCCATTTTTGTAATGCTCTTGTGGATATTTGAAACAATATTGCACTATGGAACTTTATTTGCAAAGTTACATATAAGGAAAGAAGAAAAAGAAGAGAAGGAGGATAGAGAATAGGGAGATGGAGGAAAAGTTGATGCCAACCGTTCCACAAACAACAGGAAAAAAATGAAAATTTACTAGAAGGCTTTCTGGAGATAACCTCTCTAAAATAAAACAAACAGATCAAAAATAGGGTCAACCCCATTCCACGAAGAAATATCAGACTTAGACCTTTATTGGAATGCTCTAGGCCCCAATATTAATGCAGATTAAGATTTAATTAATTTTTCTTAAAAGGCATATCACTGATTTTTTAAACAAGATTAAGTTGTGGTATCTAAAATATGCAGAAAACCTTTATTGTTTGAAAATCCATTTAATTCTAGCTTTAAAAAATTAGGTGGCTAAGAGGAGTCTCAGAACAGACTGTTAGAACTGAAAAGGACACTGGAAGGCTGGTAGTCTAGCTCAATTTGGTTATTCTGTGGAAAGTATGATGGAACTAAATACTATTCAGTCAGCTCAATCCTGTCTGATTCTTCCTGATACAATTTTTTTTCCCTTTGCAAAGAACCTGGAGTAATTTGCATTTACTTCTCCAGCTCATTTTTTTTTAGATGAGAAAAGCAGAGTTCAATGACTTCTGCAGGGTCACACAGCTACTAAGCAGCTGAGACTTGGAACTCAGGTCTTCCTGTCTCTAGGCCCAGTTTTCTAATCCTTTTGACAAATAGCTGCTCAGATATAGGAAAACCTGAATTCAAATTCACCCTAAATTTCTTACTAACTTCTTGCCCCAGGACAAGTCACTTAAATTAATCTGCCTCTGTTTTCTCATCTATAAAATGATAAGATTATGCACAGCACAGGACTTTTGTCAGGATAAATGAGACAATATTTGTAGAGTGTTTTGCAAACCTTCAAGTGGTGCTGTTCACATGTAAATATATTGTCTTTTACAAATGTAAATTTGTAAATGTTATTGGGTTCCCTCCTCCCAAAAATGTTATCCTTATTGAAAAAAAGCCTTTAGTACTTGGTCCTCAGGCAAGAAACAAATAAACAATTTATCATTGGACCTATAAATGAAGGTTTTTCTATTATTGTTAGTTTCATTTTTTCCCCAGCCTGCTAAGACTTTGTAGATTTTGGCCACTGCTAGTAAAGCTTTTAAGAATCCAGGGTTACCTCCATGCCAGAATAATGTATCAAAGAGGGAGGGCAGTAACTATGAAAGAATAAATGAAAATAGACAGAAGTATTTGTCAGGATTACTGTGGATGAAATCCATGCAGGGGGTTGGACTATAAACTCTGAATTCTTTAACTCTCTGTCTGCCCCAAAGCCAAACTGTTTCCTGACTGGTGTTGACACTAGAGAATGATCTAAGAGAAGATTCTATTCTATGGAAATACTAGCTGGCAGCTGGGGGGATTCAAGTTAGAGTTGGGTCCAAGCTTTGATAATAGTAGTAATTACTCACATTTGTAGAACAATTTATGCTATACAAAAAGTACTTTAAATGTCTTGACTCAGACCTACCTTCCAAATTTTGGTTCATATAACACAATCTTTCACACATTGTTCTAGAAAAATGGCCAAGTCTTGTGTGTGTGTGTGTGTGTGTGTGTGTGTGTGTGTGTGTGTGTGTGTGTGTGTGTGAGAGAGAGAGAGAGACAGAGAGACAGAGAGAACAAAAGAGAGAGACAAACAGATAAGAGACAGAAAGATAAAAACAGAAGTTGAAGGTTACAGGTTGAGATACTGTGACTGGGAGTAAGTAAGGATGGGGGAGTTAGGAAGAAGAAAGGGATTTTTGGAGTAAAAAATAATGAATTCTATTAAGATGTCTTTAGGATACCCAGTTTTAGATAGCTTCTTGGAAGCTGGAGATGTGGGACTGAAGGATTGTGGAAAGGACTGGACAGGTAGATCTGAGAGACATTTTGATAGAACTGATCATTGAAACCATGAGAAGAGGTCACTAAATGAAATAATACAAAGAAAGAATGAAGGGGGAAAAAGAAATTAAGAAACAATTATTTTACTCAGGAGAAAAACTTTGTTTTATAAGGATATTCTTCCAATCAGGCATCTCATATATATCTGTTAGATGCCACAAGATTCTTTGATGCAAACTTGGAGGAAGTTTCCAAAGATCTGATTATTAACATTGAGCAGAAAATAACACATATAAGAAGTTGAGATAACTGTGGATATATGAACGAATTTAAAACAACAGGAAATGGAGAAAGGTTATGATAGTTGTCCTATTAAGAGGAATTTTACCTATTCAGTTATGCTTGTGAAAAGAGAATCAAGAGTAGAACAAAGGTAGAAATTATAAACAAACAAATTAAGGCTGAGGGAAAAAAAATCATACCAAAAGCAAAACCAAAACTCTCTGGGACAGCCCATTCTACTTTTAGATAGTTCTGTTGAGAGATCTTTTCGTATTTGTTTTTGTTGTTGTTTGGTCTATTTTTTTTTTTAATGCAGTCAAAAATTTACTTTAATATTTTCCATTCACTGCTCCTAGTTCTGGAGTTAAGCAGTACCAATCTAATCCCCCTTCTGTGGGACCATCCTGCAATGGTAAGGTATCTAGTTCATGGAAAATCCTTTGAGAGTTTATCAGTACATAAATCTTGGACAAAACACTGGAAATAGAGAATGGTCTTGGTTGAAGAAGAAGAGCAATATGGGATCAATTGTATTTTGGAAAATATGAAGAACTTTCAATGATCTTAAGCTGTTCCCTCATCAAAAATACAAAAATACATACATGCAAAATATACAATCACATACATATGTATATAAATACATGTAAATAGATATAAGTATATAGAGTACCTGTATATGTATGTGCATCTATTAGGAGCAGTGGATAGGGCATCAGCCCTGAAGTCAGAGGACCTGAGTTCAAATATGATTTATTCCTTAATACTAATTTGTTCCCTGAGATATTAAATAGTTGTGAATTTCAGAAGAATAAAATTTATAAATGAATTAAAGGATAAAGGAGGGACACATGATGGGAATTATTATGCCATAATGTTTTACAAAAATTCTTTCAAGACATTATCTAGGAAATAGAAAAATTTGTCACTGGACAATCTAAATGGTACATTAATATTCACAATATGATAAAAGATCTTAAAGTAGACTGATAAATGTTAGTTTAATTATCTATGCTGTATTTATGGCAAGACATTGACATATATAAATGCATAAAATGAAAATATGTAGATAAGTTGCAACCTGTTCTCTTGAACGATGAACTTACATTGATGAAGAATGCAGATTCTTCCACTAGGTATCTCACATATTGGATCATTCTTTAGAAATTCATTTGGAACTCTTGGGTGTTTACATATCCTCAATTTTCCAATGAGTCCATTGATGCTCTGACATTTATAAAGGTCAACACTAAATCCTTTTTAATCCCTGATTTCTCATTCCATCTACATTTTCTCATTATTTCTTAAGAACATGTTTTAGTCATGACCTAAAGTAGTGAGGTAGAATAGTGAAGAGAGCAATGAGCCTTGAGTCAGGCAAATCTGAGCTAAAATTTGGTTTCTGACACTTAAGAGCTATGTGACCCTAGGCAAGTCACTTAACCTCTAATATTCTCAGTTCTAAAATGGGGATAACATGAGAACCTCCTTCCTATGATTGTTGTGAGCACAAAATGAGTTGATATTCATAAAATATTAATATTATTATTGTGTCTGTCACATATTAGTTTTTTTCTCCCCTTTCCTTTATCTCCCTTCCTGTAATCAATCGGTATAATGCATCAAAAGATATTAAACCCACTGACTCATATGGAATACGCAATCTCAGAAGTAAAAGGAACATCTGTGTTCATACAGCCCAGGGTCCATGGACAAAATGTCTCTACAAAATCCCCAGTGAATGGTCTTTCAGCCTTTAATTGAAGGTACTTAGTGATGGGGAACTCACTTAGAGGGTGAAACAGTTAAGTGTCACAGTGAGAAAAGCGTTGATGAAGAAGAAGAAGAAGGAAGAAGAAGAAGAAGGAAGAAGAAGAAGAAGAAAGAAATAGAAGAAGAAAGACAAAGAAGGAAGAAGAAGATGATGATGATGGTGATGATGCTGATGATGATGCTGATGCTGCTGCTGCTGCTGCTGCTGCTGCTGCTGCTGCTGATGATGATAATGCTTGTCCTTCACTCTCAAAGTTGACCTTGACATCAGGGAGTTGATGCTGTGTCAAACAAGTGAATTAAGTCACCAACCTCATCTTCTCCTTGGGAGTCAATTGGGTTCAGTGTTCAGATATGAATCAGGATGACTGGAGATGGATCTATAAGCCAAACATCATGGTTAAATGACTTGACTAAGGTTGCATAGCAAGTAAGTGTCAAGTTTCTGGGGTCAAATTTGAACTCAAGTACTCTGACTCCAGTCTGGTGCTCTAGTCACTGCACCACCTAGATCTGAAATCAAAACATCTGAGTTCAAATCCAACTTCAGAAACTAAACTAGTTGTGTGATCCTGTGTAACGCAGTTGATCATTGTCTATCTCTGTTTTCTTATTTGCAAAGTGAGAATGAAAATATTATCTGTCTCCAGAATTGGTTTGCAGATAAAGTTAGATATCTGAAAAGTGATTTACAAAATTTGGAGTGGCATTTAATCACTAGAGATGATGATGATGATGATGATGATAATGTAATGACCATATAAGGTGATCCACTTCAGAAATGGACAATTCTAGTCATAAGTAATATTTTCCATTATATGCTCCTAATTCTGCTTGTCTACAGCTTCTACCTTTTGTTCTTGTTCTTCTCCCTGGGACCAAAGAGAGCTAGTAGAATACCTATTCTACACTGAAATCTATGTGGTTTTGATTAATTTAAATATTATTCAGTGATTAGTTCATTCTTGTATTCAGTGGATACTAATTGAATGTCTTCTATGATGTTTTTGTCTTCCTTCTTGAATCATGGTTAAGTGACTTGCCCAAGGCCACACAGCTAGTAAATGTCAAGAGTCTCCCCTTCTCCCTTCTCAACTTCAAGGCTAGTGCTCTACCGACTGTACTTCTTAGCTGTCCTTTAAGAGAGCTACAAAGAAAATGTCAGAAGAAAGGATCACTTTCAAAGTAGCATGTGAATTATACCTTAAGGGACAAGTAGAATTTTTACATTTAAAAATGAGAAGAGAAGTATATAACAAATAAAAGTGACATACAGGCTGGTTGTAATAAAATATTTCAATGTTCCCCTAAATTTGAGATCTCCTCAATATAGGCTATATTTCTCAGGATTCTGACTTCAGTCCATCTATAATGACTGTTATTATGCAAATTTTGTCCACCTCTTCCTATAAAAAATGCAGAAAGTGTCTAATCCAGACTTTACCATTAACTTAAAGGTTTCAAAAACTGTAAAAGAATATAAAACCCACCAGTAGTGTTTAAAAATTGCACTTTGTTTCAGGAAGAAGTTTGAGGTCATTAAAAGAAATTTTGATTTCCTACTACTCATTTTTTAATCAAATTTATTGTCAATTTTCATTTTCTGTCAAAAATATGCATAGATAATTGATCAAATAGATAGATGACAGGTAGAATAGACAGATGTGTCAATATAGATTTATATTATCCACTGCTAAAATCTAGAATTTCCTTAATTCTTTTCATTTAATAAGAAAAATATTCCTTGATAATTTATGCTTACAAGAAGGAAGAAGATTAGAGGTTGGAGAAGAGAGTTCTTTCTTCTTGCTTTGAGAAAAGATACATGAGTTCAAGAATCCAGGAGGAGCTCCCTGGAGAACCTCCTTCTTGGAAGAAGCCAACAAATAGAGAATCTGGTATCTTGTGAATATCCTTATGTCTAAGAGTCAGTTCAGGGAATCTCTCAGATGAGTTGAGATATCTTAATCCCAGGGGGAAAGCTCATTAAGACTGTGTATTTTCTAATATAATGTAAGCCATGTTACCTTCATTTCTACAGATTTATTTTTAACTATGATGCTTTACATTGCAAATAATTGGAAAAATGGGTACATATGCTATTAGTTATGTGTGATGGGTTTTGTTTAACTTGCATTTGGTGAGAAGTAAGTGAAGGCAACCATTCCTCATTAATAGAATGTAACCAGAAAGATTGGTATGAATATTTTTAAAAAATGCATTTCTTTCAAAAAATTTTAGAGGGGGATGATGGTATAATGTATAATTCTTATCTGGATCCACTCTCTGAGGAACACTGAATAGTTGCTGGTAGCACCAGTCTCCTATTTTTCTCCTGGTGGGAAATAAAGTATCTTTAGCAGGAGAAAAAAGCCATATCTCTGATATACCCACAAATACTCCCACACACAAACCTGGATATTTATTTAATAACCCCTATAAGTTATATGGATAGGACATAGTACCTCTACAAATATGTTAGGTTAGGGGTTTATGTGAGTATATATATTTATACACACATGCATATGTAAGTATATATATATATATATGCACAGATATATAAACATTCATTTATATATATATAAATAAAACATTTTTATGTATTTGTGTACATATATGCAAAATTTAATTTGAAAGACAGGCTCAAAAGGGTATTTATACAATTGTTTTTTCTTAGTTTTGACAATAACTATTTTTCATCTACTTACTTGAGTAATTAGGAATCTCATTTTGGAGAATGAAAAATTCTAGAAATGTGATTCAAATAATGTCATTCAAAAAAGAAAGAAACATAAAAAATAGAGGGTATTAAAAATATAGGGGACCAATAACATGGGAAAAATCCCTGCCCAACTCCTAACATTCTTTTTTTATCCCAAAATAAAATGACCAAGAAAATAACTGTCACATTTACCTATTTTCCCATCTGTCAATTAATAGCCATTTATGATGTTCCTACTATGTTCTAGGCCTTCATGCAATAATATTTTTGAGAGGGATGTGCAAGTGACATAATTTTTAATAAAGATGTTAGAAGGTAACAAATTGGTAGAGGTATTATTGTGTTTTTTTCCCATTTTTTAAAACTTCATATGTTTCTCCTTAGCCCATAGAGTTGTGTTATACATCAGTAATTTTATATTACACCTGGCTCCTTTCCATCTTCTATCTGCCAGCATTTACTTTGAAATATATGTACCTCCCCTTAACATATATGCCACCATAAATGTATTTCCATAAAAAATTAAAAATTATATAGGCTAATGTTTTCCTTATGTAATAGTCCATTTTCATTTGTGATGAAAGAAATGACTGGGAGAAAACTAATCAGTTTTAAAAAAATTTTTAAATAAAAATGCTAAGCCCCTTATGTTTTTTATTAACAGAATTTTATTGAAAAAGTAAGGGAACTTTGTTTTACTACTGTATTTCCTGATAGAGACAGGATAGTATATATCTTTAAAAATTAGAGTCATTCAAATTATAATTACATCAGTGACTGAATGCCCAATTTCTTTAATGAATAAGAAGAATGATAGGACTAATTAAACACCTCAGAAATCTTAGGTATCTTTGCTTTAAGAATAACTCTTGGCTGCCGCCACTCGCCGGGGAAAGACAGGCTTGGTATTGGGGTGCAAAAATGCAGAACAACAAAAGCTTTAGCCTGGATAAGCAGAACCACACTCCAAGGAAGCAGCATCAACACCAGCACCAGCAGCAGCCACCACAGCAGCCGCCGCCACCACAAATACCTGCAAATGGGCAGCAGGCCAAAAGCCAGAATGAAGGCCTGACTATTGATCTGAAGAATTTTAGGAAGCCGGGGGAGAAGACTTTTTACCCAGCGTAGTCGCCTCTTTGTGGGCAATCTCCCTCCTGACATCACTGAAGAGGAGATGAGGAAACTGTTTGAGAAATATGGAAAGGCAGGCGAGGTGTTCATTCACAAGGACAAAGGCTTTGGCTTCATCCGCCTGGAAACCCGCACCCTAGCCGAGAGTGCTAAAGTGGAGCTGGACAACATGCCCTTACGTGGAAAGCAATTGCGAGTGCGCTTTGCCTGCCATAGTGCATCTCTGACTGTTAGGAACCTGCCTCAGTTCGTGTCCAATGAACTGTTGGAGGAGGCTTTCTCTGTCTTTGGCCAGGTGGAGAGGGCTGTAGTCATTGTGGATGATCGAGGCAGACCTTCAGGGAAAGGCATTCTGCTCTGGACAGATGCAGTGAAGGATCCTTTCTTCTGACCACGTTTCCCAGGCCAGTGACTGTGGAGCCGATGGACCAGCTTGATGATGAAGAAGGACTGCCTGAGAAGTTGGTCATCAAGAACCAGCAATTTCACAAGGAACGAGAGCAGCCACCTCGATTTGCCCAACCTGGCTCCTTTGAATATGAGTATGCCGTGCGCTGGAAAGCCCTCATTGAGATGGAGAAGCAGCAACAGGACCAAGTAGACTGAAACATCAAGGAGGCCCGAAAAAAACTGGAGATGGAGATGGAGGCTGCTCACCATGAGCACCAGGTCATGTTGATGAGGCAGGATCTGATGAGACACCAGGAAGAGCTTCGAAGGATGGAAGAGCTGCATAACCAGGAGGTGCAGAAACGCAAGCAAATGGAGCTCAGGCAGGAGGCGTGAGGAGGAGATGAGACGGCAGCAGGAAGAAATGATGCGCCGACAGCAGGAGGGCTTCAAAGGAAACTTCCCTGATGCGAGAGAGCAGGGGATGCGGATGGGCCAGATGGGTATAGGAGGTGCTATGGGTATAAACAACAGAGGATCCCTGGGAGGTGCTAATGTGCCAGCTGGTGCCCCAAGTGCTCCAGGGCCTGGTCCAATGATGCCAGATGGAACCATGGGAATGACCCCACCACCCAGTGACCGCTTTGGCCAGGGTGGTACAATGGAAGGACTTGGGGCAATGGGTGGAAACCCTCCCACATTCAACCAAGGAACTCTTGGAGGGGACTTTGGCCCAAACAAACGTCGCAGATACTAATAGGGTCCCGGTGTGGCAAGTGTCCCCTGACCCTGCAGATAAGGACCCTTTATGGACTAGCCAGGATTCTATCTTAAAGGGGTGTCAGGGTGTCATGGTTCCACTCCTTCTCCTAGTTAGGCCTCCCCACTTGAACTACTCTAGGTAGGAAATTTTCTGAGGAGCGTTTAGTGAAGCAGTTCTATGTGGCGCAATCCTAAGACTTCAATGTGAAGGCTACAGAGGGGATGGGGGGGGGAGGCCATGGCGCAAGACCCGGCTCAATCCCTGTTTCCCTTGACCATTCCACCTTTCTCCCCTCACTCACTCACTCACTCACTCACTCACTCACTCACTCACTCACTGCTCCTTCAGTAAACTTAGATAAAATCCTCACCCCCATTTCCTGATTTCTGGTTAGGTAGGACCTCAGGAAGCAACAATACCAGTAGACAACCTTCCCTCTTCCCAACCCATTGTTCCTTTGATGTCCTGAGAAGGTTTTGTCATTCTCTGCTTTTAGGTTTCCATTATCTGTTTTGGTTTTGGTTTTTTTGTTTACCTTCTCTGTTTTTTTGGATGGGGGCAGCCCAGAATGGAGGAGCTTTGCCTCCCTCAGAGAAGTGCTGGTGTGTCATTGTCAACACCCTTTCTTGTTGGTCCAGGTGTGAGCTTGGAGGAAGGGGGCTGCTGGGGGCTGGGGCTCTCTTATCCATGCCTGTAGCTCTTAAGGCTTGCCTGTCCCCTCTCAGTCTGGAGTTTGAGAAAGAAGACAGGAATGCAGCTGCAACATTATTATTAAAATCAGATTTTAAGCCTTAAAAAAAAAAGAATAACTCTTAAAAAAAATGATTGCTGGTTAGGTTTTTATTTTAGTTTTGGAATACAGGATACTATTGCCAAGAATTTTTTTTTCTTTTTCCCACAAGAACCTGTGAAAAAGAATGTGCAAGAAATATGATTCATTGTAGAGAGCTGTTCATCTCAAAGACAATGCACTTTAAGAAGTTATAAATTAAAATTAAATTAAAGGCAATCAATATTATTTACCCAGGGTCACGTAAATGACTGAGGCTGGATTTGAACTCAAGTCCTCCTACTTCTATACCACCTAGCTCCCTGTTATGGTGGACAGAGCACTGGTCCTAGATTCAGGAGGAACTAGGTTCAAATTTGACCTGACACTTGACACTAGCTAGTTGTGTGACCTAGGGCAAGTCACTAACCCTTTATTGCCTTGCATCCAGTCTTCCTGATCCATATCTGGTCCCTGGACCCAGATGGTACCAGAGGGGAAAGTGATACTGGTGACTTAGGATAGCACCCCTCCACACACACTTTAATCCTATTCACTTATATGTCATAGCATCACTTCCCCTGATGTAATGGCCTTCTTGGAGAATGAAGAACAAACAACAACCAATGCTAAGCAGCTAAGGGGCAGAGTGGATACAGCACCAGTCCTAGAGTCAGGAGAGAATCAGTTCAAAACTGATTTCAGATTCTAGAAAAAAGAATAGTAGAAGAAGAAGAAGAAGAAGAAGAAGAAGAAGAAGAGTTATTGTGTGTAAATTAAATAATCTATGAAATGGTAAAATTCTGGGCATAGTCAATGGAAAATTCAACATACAAAAACATTCTATGTATCACTATTGCAGTTACGACTAAATACAAACTTTTTTCTGTTGATTTTATAAAATCCTTCACAATCTGATTGTGACTTATTTTTCTGAATATAGAAGCTTAGCCTCCTAGATCTAGCACTATCAGTGACCTCAAAAGCTATATAGATCAAATGCCTCTTATTTTACAATATTTACTTTATATGCTCTCATACAATCAATCTGAACTAATTGTTCTTCCCTACAAACAACATTGCATTTGACTCTCTGTGTCTCTCTATTAGCTGCCTCCATATGAATACTCTCCCTCCTCAATTCTGTAGTATGAAAACTTTATTTTCCAGTTTCTGCTCAAATTCCATTTCCTAAGTTCGACTTTTACTATTCCTCTAAGGTGGATTTAAGATTTTACTATTTCTCTCTACCCCTACTCCAAAGACAAAAGAAAAATACAAAATTTCTTTTTCTTTCTTTATTTTTCATCAATATCACATGTATATTTTTAAGTTACAAAATTTCCTTCCATCCTCCCTTCCTACCCCCTTCCCTGTAGTGGCAAACAGTCAGGTTAGCATTGTACATACATATTTTTGATAAACATGTTTACAGATTAGTCATTTTTGGTATGAGGAATTAGGATTAAGGGAAAGAGTTACATAAGAGATCATGTTTATAAAGTGTCACATTCTGATGGGTTGGTTCTGTTTTGTTTTACTTTGGTTTGTGTTGCTTTGTTTTTTTGTTTTCTGGATGGAAATAAAATTGTCTATAGCCTGTCTAATACAGTTGACCTACCTTTCTAAACTGCTGAAAGGAGTTGCTTCCATCAAGGCTGATCATCTCACAGTGTTGTCGTTAATGTGTACATTGTTCTCTTGGTTCTGCAGCCCTTCACTCAGCATCAGATCCTGTAACTCATTCCATGCTCTCAAGAGTCCAACCATTTATGGTTTCATATAGACCTGTGATATTCCATAGTATACATGTACCATAACTTGTTTAGCCATCCCCTCAATTTCCCATTCTTTGCCACTTCAAAAAGAGCAGCTATGAATATGTTGGAATAAGTGAGACTTTTCCCCAGTTTGTTATGATTTTTTATGGATACAGGCCTACAATTGTAATTGCTGTGTCAAAGGAAATGAACATTTTTATTGCTCTTTGGGCATAGTTCCATATTGCTCTCCAGAATGGTTGGATCATTTCACAACTCCACCAGCAATGCGTCAATGTCTCAATCCTCCCACAACTTCTCCAGCATTGATCATTTTCTTTTTTTCTTATTTTGGTTATTCTGATAGCTGTGAGGTGACTCCTCTTTGCTGTTTTAATTTGCATTTTTCTAATCAATATTGATTTGGAGGATTTTTTCATGTTATTTTATATATATATATATATATTAATTTCTTCTTTTGAAAACTGACTATCCATACCTTTTGTCCATTTATAATTTGGGGAATGACTTGTTACTTTATACAATTGATCCAATTCTCTATATAATTTAGAAATGACACCTTTATCAGAACTCCAAGGTTATGAAGATTGTTTCCCAGTTTCCTGCTTTCCTTCTAATTTTGGCAGCTTTGATTTTAGTAGTGCAAAAACTATTTAATTTAATATAGTCAAAATCATTCATTTTGCACTTCATAATTTACTCTATTTCTTTTCTGGTAATAAGTTTGTCCCCTTTTCATACAACTGATAGATAAATTCTGGGTCTATTAATTTATCTATGGTATTTATTGCCCATTATATCTAAATCCTGTACCTATTTTGGCCTTATTTTAGCATAGGGAGTAGAATTTCTTTATATTAACTTCATATATATTTCCTACATGTATATGTTGGTCTCCTCCCATACCTCAAACCTTATGTAGAATATAAATTACTTGAAGACAAATACTGTTTGCATTTTTAGTAGTATCAAATATAGCACCTAGGCAGTTAATGTTCAACAAATTTGAACTTGTTGAGTGAAGATCATCTCAAGCATATGAATGAATTCTATGTCCAAGTATATTTATAAACCAATTGACTATATTATGAGAACAGTCATGAAATGAAATCTTTGCTTGATGACCTGGAAAGATCTCAAACATTTCTCTTCTCTGATTCCATTTCTAAAACTCTTGATTCTTTAAAGGATATAGGATTTATTCTCTTGGTTCTCTAATGACCTTCATGACAGGCTCTAAGAGAAGAAGGGTTAGGGCAATAGGGGGGTGGATGGGGACTGAGGTTGTGGAGGCAGTAAGAGTATAAGGGATTTTTGTATACTTTTTTAATTGATATTTTATTTTTCCAAATACATGTTTTGAAAGTTTTTCACCTTTCAGGGTGGAGCCAAAATGGAGGAGTGAAGCTAACATGCTCCTGGAACTTTTCCCTATCAAAGATGAATGAAGCCTCTACTGTGACATCATTCAAACTACAGATCCTACCAAGGAAAAAAAGATTAAAAGGAATTTTAAACTGTAGACATCATGGAGGATCTTCAGTGAAGGTCTATCTCTTTGGGGGGGGGGGGGAAGCAAAAACCAGGAGGTAGGAGAGCAGGGAAAGACAGCAGGAGGCTTCTAGCCACAGTGCAATCCAGGTCCCTGACAGTTTAAAATAGCAGAGGTCCTGGAAGCTAGAAAGGAAGCCAGCCAGGAGAATCCCAACACCAAACAAAGTCTGAACCCTGAGTATACTTGGGTAAAATACAGGCCTGGGTTGGAAGCAAACCCCTGATAAGTCAGTATCTAGACATAAAAGATTCAAAAAAAAGCCTATGCAAAGGCAAAGCCTAAACTGCATAGGGTGAGTCAGGCATCAGACCCCAGCCTCAGAAAAAAAATAAAAAAAACTTGGATCTATATTCCCTTTACCCCAGGAAAAGAGCTAAAACAACAAAGAAGAGCAAAAAAACCCCAAAACTAAAAAAGTGATCACTATAGAAAACTACTACAAAGATAATAATGCCATGTCAAAAGAAGAAAGAAGTAAAAAATCACTCACAAGCGAAGTGTCAAGACAGTCTATAAATTGGACTCAATACAAAAGCTCATGAAAGAGCTCCAAAACATAAAACCACAGAAAAGAGGAAGAAGAAAGATGGAAAAAAAAAGAAATGAAAGTCATGCAGGAAAATTACAAAAAATTGACCAAAGAAATCTACACTGTAAAAAAGTAAAAATAACCAACTGGAAAAGAAAACACGGAAGCTAATTGAAGAAAATAAAACCAGAAAACTTAGAATTGAGCAAATAGATACCAACAAAACTATAAGATTACAAGATTTCATAAAAAATATTAAAAAGCTGAAAATTATTGAAGAAAATATAAAGTACCTCTTAGGTAACATGAATGACTGGAAAATAGATACAGGAGAGACAATCTATGAATCATCAGACCACTAGAAAACCAAGACTAAGAAAAAAGAACCTGGGGAATACCATGCAGGAAATTATAAGAGAAAACTGTCCAAATCTACTAGAACAAGATAACAATATAATCATAGAAAGAATCCACAGCATCCCTCCAGAAAGAGACCCCTCCCCCAAAAAAGCTCCAAGATTGTAATAGCCAAGTTCCAGAACCCTCAAATAAAGAAGAGAATATTGCAAGCTGCAAAAAGAAAACAATTTAGTTACAAAGGAAACACAATGAGACTCACATAGGACTAATCAGTCTCAACAATGAAAGATCAAAAGACCTGGAATAGCATATATCTGGGAGCAAAGGACCTGGGATTACAACCCAAAATGTACTACCCTGCAAAAATAAGCATATAATATCAGGGGGGGAAAGATGGATGTTCAATGAAATAGAGGACTTGGAGAATTTCGTGACACAAAGACCAAAACTAAACAGAGAATCCAATTATCAAATCCACAGCTCAAGAGTTGCATAAAAACGGTAAATGAACAGGGGAAGGAAAAAACAAAAACAAAACACATTGTTGGTCAAGACCATTAAATTGTATACAACCCTAAAAGGGAATATATAACACTTCTAATTCCTTAGAACTTTACTTTTCTTAGGATAATTAAAGAGTACAATATAATTGAAGAGAATGGACCTAAGGAATATGGGTATAGGTGGGTCTTATCTCTCCATTAAAGAGGTTCAAAATGACATCACTATGTGTGAGACAAAAAAGCCCTGAAGGAAAGCAGGGGTGCTAACTTCAAATTTAAGTGTCTCATTATCCTTTGACCCACTTTAATTCTATTGTGCTTAGCACCTGGTTTGTCATAAGCTACAAGGTCCTAAATCAGTGTCTTTGTAACTTTCAATCATTTGTAAAGTTCTCAGGTGAGACCTCCAGAGCCTCCCAGTACTTAGAGATCTTTAAGATTCTTGAAGCTATTTAGATTAGGGTTTATCTTAACCCATGCTTCATTTAACAAGGGGTTAAGAACCCTGGGTGGAGGGGGCAGGGTAAAGTGGAGGAAAGGAGGAAGGGCACAAATAGTTCAAGAAATGATATGGCTTTGGATGATACTTTGGTTCATGACAAGGATTGTATGTACTTGAAAGATACTTGAAAAGGGGGTAAGGTAAAAAATGATTATAATTATAATTTGATGCATTTTGAGGCAATGCTGCTTATCAAGATATCAAACAAACAATCTGTGATGATACCTTGATACCAATATGAGCCTATCAAGCAATCAAATAATCAAACCATGATTGATGATAACTGATTAATAGTATTACAGCAATAAATAACACCAAGAGAAGAGGCACAAAGATTTATAATTTTAGAGGGAAAGATGGGACAATATGAATGTTGAACAAATTCTATTCAATAGATTTAGCCCAGAGAGGGAATAAGATACATTCCCACTTGGGTTTAAAAATCTACCCTATTCTAAAGGGAAACGGGGGCGGGGGCAGGGAAAGGGAAAGATTAGGGAAGAAGAGACTGATAAAAGAGAAGGAGAAGATAAATGTAAAAATAAACTGAAATTTGTATTTGTTTATTTATTTATTTATTTATTTTCATTCACATGTACATGCATATTTCCAAGTTACAAAATTTCCCTCCACCCTCCCTTCCCACCTCCCTCCCCTCAGTAGGGAATAATCAGGTTAGCATTTTATATACATATTTTGATAAACATGTTTACAAATTAGTAATTTTCATCATGAGGAATTAGGATTAAAGGAAAGAGATACATGAGATAATTTTTATAATGTGTTCCTCAGATTTAGAAGGGTTGTTTTTGTTTTAATTTTTCTGTGTGTTTTGATTGTTTTGTTTCTCCTTCCTCTAGATGGGGATAATATAGCCCATAACCAGTCAAATATAATTGTCCTAGCTCTCTGGACTGCTAGGAGGAGCTGCTTCCATCACGATTATTCATCTCATGGTGCTGTTATTAATGTGTGTATTGTTCTCTTGGTTCTACTCCCTTTGCTCATCATCAGATCCCATAAGTCATTCTATGCTTCTCTAGAGTCTGAGAATTTATAGTTTCTTGTAGAACAACAGTATTCCATAGTATTCATGTACCACAACTTGTTTAGCCATTCCCCAGTTGATGGGCAACCCCTCAATTTCCAATTCTTTGCCACTACAAAATTAGCTTCTATAAATATTTTGGAACATGTATGACTTTCTCCATTTTTTATAATTTCTTCTGGTTATAGACCTAGAATTGGAATTTCTGGGTGAAAGGTTATGAACAGTTTTATTGCTCTTTGGCATAGTTCTTTATTGCTCTACAGAAAGGTTGGGTCCATTCACAACTCCACCAGCAATGCATCAATTTCCCAATCATTTAACAACCTGTCCAACATTGATCATCTTCCCTTTTTCTCATCTTGACTAATTTGATAGGTGTGAGATGATGCCTCATTATTGTTTTAATTTGCATTTCTCTAATCAGTAGTGTTTTGGAGCATTTTTTCATATGATTAAATATAGTTTTAATTTCTTCATATCCTTTGACCATTTATGAATTGGGTAGTGACTTGTAACCTTATAAATTTGTTGATATTCTCTATATATTTTAGAAATGAGATCTTTATCAAAACTCTTTGTTGTGAAGATTAACAACCTTGAAGGAATGATCAACTTTGATGGAAGCAGCTCCTCTCAGCTGTTCAGAGAGCTAGGAAAATGGTATTAGGCCAGCTATGGGCTATGTTATCCCCATCCAGAGGAAGAAAATCAAAACAAAACACACACACACACACACATACACACACAGAACCCAATCCAACTCTTTATATCTCTCTCCCTTAATCCTAATTCCTCAAACAGAAAATGACTAATCTATAAACATGTTTATCAAAATATGTACAGTACTTACCTATCTGACTATCCACCGTTGAGGGGAGGGGTGGGGTGAGAAGGGAGGGTGAAAGGAAATTTTGTAACTTAAAAAATATACATGTGCATATGAATGAAAAATTAAAAAAATAAAAAATAAATGAATTCAATTTAAAAAATGAACGTTTTTCAACATTTATCCATATTCATCTGATTAATATTGCACATTTACATTTGTGTTAAGCATGCTTACAGATTAGTCATTTCCGATATGAGGAATTAGGGAATAAGGGAAAGCAATACATAAGAGAATTTTTTTTTTAAAAAGTGAATGTAGTGTTCATTAGATTCTGAAGTTATTTTGTTTTGTTTTGTCTGGTTTTCTTTTTCTTCCTCTACAAGGGTATATACTATAGCATTGTCCATAGCCCATCTAATAGGGTTGTTCTAACTCTCTCAACTGTTGAGAGGAGTTGCATCCATCAAGGTTGATCAACTCAAAATATTGTTAATATGTAGAATGTTCTCTTGGTTCTGCTCCATTCTCTAAGCATCAGGTCCTGTAATTCATTCCATGTTTCTCTAGAGTCCAATCGTTTATGGTTTCTTGTAGAACAACAGTTTCATAATATTCCTATACTGAAACTTGTTCAACCATTCCCCAGTTGATGGGTACTCCCTCAATTTCCAATTCTTTGCCACTACAGAAAGAGCTGCTATGAATATTTTGGAGCATGCAGGACTTTTCCCATTTTTTATTATTTCTTCTGCATATAGGCCTAGAATTGGAAAGACAGGGTCCAAGGGTATGATCACTTTTATTGTTGTTTGGGCATACTTCCATATTGCTCTCCAGAATGTTCGGTTCAGTTCACAACACCACCAGTAACGTATTAATGTCCCAATCTCCCACATCCTCTCCAACATTTGCCATTTTCCCTTTTTGTCATCTTAGTCAATCTGATAAGTGTGAGGTGATACCTCATAGTTGTTTTAATTTGCATTTCTCTTCTCAATAATAATTTAGAGCACTTTTTGATATGATTATATATAGCTTTAATTTCTTCATTTGAAAACTGTCTGTTCATATCCTTTGCCCCAATAAACAATTGGGAAATGATTTGAAACCTTAGAAATTTGATGCAATTCTCTATATATTTTATCAGTACTTTTAGTTGTGAAGATTGCTTCCCAACTTTCTGCTTTCTGCTAATTTTGGCAGCATTGATTTTGTTAGTGCAACACTTTTTTGATTTAAAATAATCAAAATCATTCATTTTGCAATTTCTATTGTATTCTCTTGTTGATCATAAATTTGTCCGCTTTCCATAGATCTGAGAGAGTATTTCTTGGTCTATTACTTATCTATGGTGTTGCACTTTATGTCTAAATTCTGTACCCATTTTGACCTTTTTTATTTTTTTAGTAAAGGGGATTTTTGTATGTTTAAAAAACAATTTTCATGTCTATAAGTAAAAGGATTCTTTTTGTTTTCATTTTTGTCAAGGCAGTGGGATTAAGTGACTTCCCCAAGGTCACCCAGCTAAGTAATTCTTAAGTGTCTAAGGCTAGATTTGAACCCAGATCCTCCAGACTCCAGGGTTGGTACTCTATTCATTGCCCCATCTAGCTGCCCCTAGTTAATGGATTCTTATTTGATCAGCTTGCAACCTTTTTTTAAAAAAATTTAACTATATTATTTTACAGTATAATATTGGAATTTACTTACTAATGTTAAATGTTAATAATTACATCCTTCAATTGATATTAAAATAAAAGCATTCATCTTGATAAATTTTCAGAAAAAACCAATATTTTCTGGGTTTTTTCATACAATTACATTGACTGAATTCAATAGAAGACCTAAAAAATAAAAACTTTTAGAAAATCATTGGTTTTATTTTATAACAAAATGCCAAATAGAAAATAATAAAAGGTTTTTATTCAATTGAAATCTTTGAATTCATAAATTTGGGAGAACATGAAATAATGGCAAATAAATATTCTTTTGATAAGATTCATCTTTATGTAATATAGAGTGTGATTCTCTTTGTTCTCTACCCATGTCAGTTGCCTCAGTCCTGCATCCTGCCTCCTACCTCGTAAATTCCCAGGCTGAACACTCAGCTCTTATCTAACCCTTTCATGTTAGGGATTTCTATTGATTTCAAAACAGCAAAGTCTTTCCCCCCCGCCCCCCTACTCACATATCCATCTCCACTAACTCTTTGGTGCCAGTAGGGAAGTTGTATTTTTAATCATTTTATTCATGGTAGATTCTATTTCATAGACATGTAGGGTAATTTCTAAATTCTTTTGTGATATTAGAAATGTATTGGGTTTAATCGTGTTAGAAAAATCACAGTCTACTCACCAAGACTTGGAAACTGCTTGTTTTATTAAAAGTTACATGTCATATCAGCTTTTGCTGTGATAGCATTTGACAGTGTCATTGTTCAATGTTTTCTAGTTAGAAATTAGGAGGAAAAAATAGGGAAAGAAAGGAGAATAGATAGATGGAAGGGAAGAAAGTTAAGAAAGCAAGAAAAGAAAGGGAGGGGGAGGAAAGAGAGAAGGAAGGGAGGAAGGAAGGAAGGAAGGAGGGAGGGAGGGAGGAAAGGAGGGAGAAAGCGAAGGAAGGAAGGAAGGATGAAAGGAAGGAAAGAATGAAGGAGATAAGAGAAAAAGAAACCCTGCCTCACTATGTCTGGTTTGTCCAAAACCTAAAAGAAACCATTCTTTTCCAGGATTTCTGTTTCCCTCATTAACCTAGATGCATGCATGCAAAAAAAAAAAAAAAACAAAACAAAACAAAGGAATGTCCAAGATTGGTGAGGAGACTCAAAACGAAAACATATCAGAATAAGTTAATGGACTATCTGATATTTAGCCTGGTGAAGAAAAGACTTAGAAAGGTTTATTCAAATATTTGAAAAATTACAGGAATTATTAGATTTATCCTATTTTTCACAGAGCTAGAATTACAGTTTCACAATGTGGAAGTGGCAGGGATCTGAACTCAATATTAGAAAAAATGCCTGATATGGGTTGTCTTGAGAGAAAAGCAAGTCTATTTCATATTGCTGCCTCCACCTACCTAATCCACACTTTCAGAATGTCATTTTATCAAAAGTCAAGCATGGCCATTCCATGATTATTATTTATTTCTATTATAACACTATTGCAGAATATGTTAGCATAATTCTGCTCAGGATCTATACAAGATTTACTGTGTAGATTCCTCTGTTGTCCAGATTTTGATTTTACCAAAATTATTTACCAAATGCTTCTCATTCAACATAATAACTGAATCTTCCTTTGGTTTTCAGGCCTCTAGATTTCCAGAGCACAGTTCCAATTGTGCTGATCCTCATTCCAACCACATGAATTTTCTGACTTCCTTAAAAACTAAACTCAGGTTGCACAGTGGGTAGAGCACTGCTCCTGCTGTCAGGAGGATCTGAGCTCTAATCCGCCCTCAGACACTTGATAATTACCCAGCTGTGTGACCTTGGGCAAGTCACTTAACACCATTGCCTTGAAAAAATCAAGAAAAAAACAAACAAAAAAACCCTCTTCCGAAGGAGGACTTTCCCATCCCCCCAAATTTATTGTCTTTCCTCTTTTCTGCTTTTTTATTTATCTTTTATTGATATGTATATTTACAAACATGTTATAAAAGCTTTTCAACATTCATCCATATACATATGTATATTTTTAAATTAAAAAAATGTTCTTCCACCTTCCTTTCCCACCCCCATCATGTCAGAGGCAATCAAGTTAACATTGTGCATATATATTTGTGATAAATATGTTTACAGAGTAGTCATTTTCAGTCTGAGGAATTAGGATTAAGGGAAAGAGATACAATATGAGATATGTTTTATAGATTTCAGATTCTGAAGGTTTTTTAAATTAAATTAATTTTTTTTTATTTTGTTTTATTTTGTTTTGTTTCTCTTTCTCTGCATGGGGAAAGCATTGTCCTTAGCCCATCTAATACCATTGAAGTGCTGAGAGGAGCTGCATCCATCAGTTGGTCATCTCACAATGTTGTTGTTAATGTGGACATTTCTTTCTTGGTTCTACTCCCCTTGCTCAGCATCAGATCCTATAACTCATTCTATGCTTCTCTAGAGTCCAACCATTTAGGGTTCTTATAGAACAATAATATTCCATAGTGTTCATGTTCCATAATTTGTTTAGCCATTTCCCAGTTGATGGGCATCCCCTCAATTTCCAATTATTTACCACTACAAAAAAGAGCTGCTATGAATATTCTGGAACATGTGGGACTTTCTCCATTTTTATGATTTCTTCTGGATACAGACCTAAAATTGGAATTGCTGGGTCAATGGGAATGAACAGTTTTATTGCTCTTTAGGCATAGTTCCCCATTCCTCTACAGAATGGTTGGATCAGTTCACAGCTCCACCAGCAATGCATTAATGTCAAACAAGCTCTCCAACATGATCATTTTCCCTTTTTTAGCCAATCTGATAGGTGTGAGGTGATACCTCAGAGTTGTTTTAATTTGCATTTTTCTAATCAATAATGATTTGGAACATTTTTTCATATGATTTTATATAGTTTTAATTTCTTCATTTGAAAACTGTTCATAACCTTTGATCATTTATCAATTGGAGAATGACTTGTTACTTTATAAATCTGCTTCAATTCTCTATATATTTTAGAGTTGGGACCTTTATCAGAACTCCTAGTTATGAAGATTATTTCTCAGTTTTCCGCTTTTCTTCTGATTTTGGCAGTTCATTTTTGCAGTTTATCTTGGCAATAAATTTGTCCTTTTTCCATAGATCTAACTCATATAAATTTTTCTTAGCTTTTAATTTATATGGTGTCACCCTTTATGTCTATGTCCTGAATTCATTTTGACTTTATTTTGGTATAGGACATAAGATGTGGGTCTATGCCTACTTTTTGCCATACTATTTTCCAGTTTTCCCAACAATTTTTGTCAAACACTTAATACTTATTTCACAAGCTGATGTCTGAGTTTGTCAAACAGTAGATTACTGTAGTCATTTACTACTGTTTCTTTTGAATTTATCCTAATTCACTGATCTATTGCTCTGTTTCTTAACCAGAACTAGGCAGTTTTGATGATTGTTGATTTGCAGTCTAGTTTTAAATCTAGTAGAATTAGGCTGCCTTCCTTCACATTTTTTTTCAACAGTTCCTTGCTGTTCTTGACCTTTTGTTAATCTAGATGAATTTTGCTATTACTTTTTTTAACTTGGTAAATTAGTTATTTGGTAATTTGATTGGTCTGGAACTGAATAAGTGGAAGAATTGTTATTGTTATTATTGTTATTATATTAGTTTGGCCTAACCATGAACAATTGACATTTTTCCAATTATTTAGATCTGAATTTGTTTGTGTGAGAAGTGCTTTATAAATGTGTTCATACAGTTTCTGAGTTTGTCTTGGGAGTAGATTCCCAAGTAATAATGTTGTTTATTGTTGCTTTCAATGGAATTTCTCTTTCTCTTACTCTTGGGCTTGGTTTTTCATATATAGAAATGCTGACTATTTATGTGGATTTATTTTATATCCTGCTACTTTGCTGAAATTTTTAATTGTTTCAAGGAGTTTTTTAAGATGATTTGCTTCTCTAAGTATAACATCATACCATCTGCAAAGGGTAAAAACTTTGCTTTCTCATTGTCAATTCTAATTCCTTCAATTTCTTTTTCTTCTCTTATTGCTAAAGTCAGCATTTCTATTCTGTATTGAATAGTAATGGGGATAATGGACATCCTTGCTTCATCCTTGATTTTATTGGTAATGCTTCAAGTTTATCCCCATCAAATATAATATTTGTAGATGTTTTAGATGGATATTATTTATTATTTTAAGGAAAACTTCATTTATTCATAACCTTTCTAGTGTTTTAATAGGAGTGGATGTTATATATTATCAAAAGGATTTTTCAGTATCTATTGAGATAATTATATTATTTCTGTTGTTTTTGCTATTGATATCTTCAATTATATTGAGTATTTTTCTAATATTGAACCATCCCTGTTATAAATATACCTGTTATAAATCCTACCTAATCATGGTATTTTATCCTAGGAATAACTTGCTGTAGTCTTATTGCTAAAATTTAATTTAAGATTTTTGCATCAATATTAATTAGGAAGATTGATCTATAATTTTCTTTATTTTGGTTCTTACTGCTTTAGGTATCACCACCATGTTGGTTCCATCAAAGGAATTTGGCAGAACTCCTTCTTCTCCTATTTTTTAAAATAGTTCATGTAAGATAGGAATTAATTGCTCCTTAAATGTTTCATAGAATTCAGTTGTAAATCCATCTGGACCTGAAGACTTTTTCTTATGGAATTCATTGATGTTTTCTTCAATTTCTTTTCTGGAAATGGGATTTATAGGTATTTTATTTCCTCTTCTGTTAATCAGGGCAGTTTGTATTTTTATAAATATTCACCCATTTCACTCAGGTTATCCGATTTATTAGCATACAGTTTGGGAAAGTAGCTCCACATTATCTCTTTAATTTCCTCCTCATCTATGGTTAGTTAATCCTTTTTGTTTTTGATACTGGTAATTTAATGATCTTTCTTTTTTTAAAAAAAAATCAGTTTAACCAAAGGTATATCTATTTTATTGACTTTTTTCATAAAACCAAATATTAGTTTTATTCATTAGATCAATGGTTTTCTTGCTTTCAATTTTATTAATCTCTCCTTTTATTTTCAGAATTTCTAATTTGATATTTAATTGGGGTTCTTTAATGTGTACTTTTTATAGCTTTTTTTAGTTGCATACCCAATTCATTGATCTCCTCGTTCTCTAATGTATTCATATAGGCATTTGGAATTTCCCCTCAAAACTGCCTTGGGTGCATCCCATAAATTTTGGTATGATGTCTCATTAATATCATTTTCTTGGATATAATTATTGATTATTTCTATTATTTGCTGTTTGATCCACCCATTATTTACATTTAAGTTATTTAGATTGCAAATAATTTTTGCTTTATCTTTCCATCACCCTTTATTACATGTAATAACATGTAACTTTTAATTGCATCATGGTCTGAGAAGTGTGCATTTATTATTTCTGTCTTTTTGTAGTTGCTTATAAGGGTTTTATGTTCTAGTACATGGTGAATTTTGGTATAGTACTGACAAGGTATATACTGACAAGGTATGTACTGTCAAGAAAAAAGGTATATTCTTTTCTATCCCCATTAAGTTTTCTCCAGAGGTCTATCATATCTAAATTTGCTAAGATTTCGTTCACTTTCTTAACTTCCTTCTTGTTTATTTTGTTGTTAGTTTTATCTAGCTTTGAGAATGGGAGGTTGAGGTCCTCCATTATTTAAATTGTGCTGTCTATTTTTCCTTGTAATTTACTCAGCTTTTCCTCTAGGAGTTTGGATATTATGCCACTGGGTGAATGCATATTTAGCAAAGATAAAGCTTAATTATCAATGGTGTCTTTTAAGAAAATGTAGTTTCCTTCCTTATCCTTTTAATGGCATCAATTTCTTCTTTTACTTTATCTGAGATCAAGCTCACTAGCCCTGATTTTTTTTACTTTAGCTGAAGCATAATATATTTGCTCCACCCTTTTACCCTGGGTGTATCTCTCTTCTTCTAATATGTTTCTTGCAAACAACATATTGTAGGATTCTGGTTTTTAATCCAATCTGATATTTGCCTGATTCCTGGCTTGTCATTGGCCAAGATGTTGCCTATGCAGTCAAGGTTTTTCCTTTGCAGAGGTTTATTTCCTTCTTTGTGTCCAGGTTCTGATTTAGCAGTGGTTTGTTCCCAACAGAGTCTTATCTTTTGCCATGGTGTTCCTGAGGTTCAGGTTTTGTTTGGGTTTGGGATCCTCCCTACTGACTTGCTATATAGCTGTCATCAGGACCTGGATTGCCCTGTAGCCAAAAGCCTTCCAGACTTTCCTACTTTCCTGCCTCCTGGGTTTTACTTCCCCTTTTCTTCCAAAGAGGAGACCTTCTCTGACAATCCTCCATGATGTTTACCTTTGAAAACTTCTTTGGATCTTCTCTTTTTTCTTCTTGGGGTCTGTAACTTGAATGTCAGTGCAGAGGTTTTATTTATCTTTGGTAGCGAAAAGCTCTGGGAGCATATTTGCTTAATGCTGCCATCTTGGCTCCACCCAGAAATTATTGCCTTCCCTCTTAAAATAATCTTTTACACTGAATGTATATTGTATCCACATACTTGTTTGCATATTGTCTTCTCTGTGGTATTGTTTTCTCCTTTATATTGGTGAATTCTAGAACTCAGGGATGATGATAATTATGAAAAAGAAGAGGAAGAAGATGATGAAGAAGAATACTTGTCTTTCTTTTAATGCCCAGAGTTTATGATACTGCTGTCATGGAACACTTAATGAATGCTTGTTAACAATCTAAATTGGTTCACATCTTAGTTCCTGAAATTCATTCCCACTGGAACCTATTTCATACTTGAAGACAACAAGGTTTAAGAGCTCCAAAGATAAACCATTGTCCTTTGCCAACAAATATTTTGCTCCCACTTTTTCCTTGCTTCTGGTTTCTATTTCTCTTATAAATTCATCTATACAACATACTGCATGATATCTTCTGATTCTTTCCTTTCTTCCCTTGGAAATCAATGAAGCATTTAATCCATATTTTCATTATATGACTATTCCTTCTATTTTAATGAATATAAATGTAATTTTATAGATATATAGCTAAGATGTATTATTTTGATTTCATTGTTTTTGTTCAGTCATTTTTCAGGCATTATGTCCCTAAGTGCTCTTCAAGAATACACACACACACACACACACACACACACATATGTTGTCCTTCATTCTCAAAGAAGACCATGACATCATAAAGGTGATACTTTGCTTTCTTTTAATTTTTAGGTTTTTTGCAAGGCAAATGGGGTTAAGTGGCTTGCCCAAGGCCACACAGCTAGGTAACTATTAAGTGTCTGAGACCGGATTTGAACCCAGGTACTCCTGACTCCAGGGCTGGTGCTTTATCCACTGCGCCACCTAGCTGCCCCTAAGGCGATACTTTGACAAGTAAATGAATTAGATTTGAGTGAGGGGGTGCTGGGCTAAGTCACCTGGGTCCAGTGTCTAGATATGGATCACGATATCTGGAGGTGGCCCTGGATGCCAGGCAATAGAGTTAAATGACTGGCCCAAGGTCACAAAGATAGTAAGGGGAAAGTGACTGAGGCCAGATTTGAACTCCTGTCTTCCCATCTCCAAGGTCAGTGTTCTATCACTGTGCCACCTAGCTGCTATTCTATGAGAATGAAGAAAAAAAAAAGTTCAACTCTCTATGACCCTTATTATGGTTTTCTTGGCAAAGATAGTATAGTGATTCACCATATCCTTCTCCATATCATTTTACAGATGAAGAAACTGAGGCAAACAGGATTAAGTGACATGTTCAAGGTCTTATAGTTACTAAGAGTCTGAGGACAGGCTTGAACACTCTCAGTAATATAATTTTATAATCTATCTATTATAATCTTATACTCTATCTAGTATACTAACTAGCTGCATCTTATTAATAAATATATTTATATTTATTTTCTCATTTGATTCACATAATAATTATGCAAAATAGATATTACTTTTATCTTCATTTACTAACATAGTAACTAGAACCTTAGGGTTGAGTGACTTATCCATTCAGCTAGAAAATGCCTGATGCCAGATTATTAGAAGTCAGGTCTTCCCAGCTCCAATCCAAACCTCTATTATTCTATGTAACTATTTTTAATTGCCTATATTCTAGTTATATTTATGTGTTGAAGACTAGTATACACATCTTATTCCTTTGCATTGTTATCTTTGTAACCATAAATTATCCTGATTATTGCCTTTTTTTTTTATCGAAGAGGATCAAAACCACATCACTAAATTACAGACAAGTTTCTTTTGAAACTACAGAGATTTTTTTTTTTTTGGTTTGTAGCTATGCATCATCACCAGAATATTTCAGTGCTTCAGGGGTTTCTTGATACCACTAAGATGAAATATAAAATTCTCTATTTAGCATTTAAAGCCCCTTTTTTAACTGGTCCCATCCTCTGTTTCCAATAATCGTATACTTTATTCCCACTTTATACTACAGTCGAACTCCAGTGTCCTACTTGTGGTTAATGAAGCATAATATTCCATCCAGATAGCATACATTTGCCCTGGCTGCCCCCTTGCCTGGGTTTCCCCTACTAACTGCTAAATATGAACTTGTCTGACTTCCTTTAAGACTCAGATAAAGTCCTAACTTGCACAGTAATTATTTCCTGACTATCATCTCCCTGCTTTGTTTTTACTCTAAGATTACTTTCCATAGATGCTGATACTTTACATCTTATTCACATATAGTTATATACGTCTTGTTTCTGCCATTAAAATGTGACCTTCAGCACTTGGAGATCAGGGATCATGTTTTTGCATCACTTTTTATGCCTAGGATAAAATACAGTGTCACATATTAAGAAAATAATACTGACTACCTGTTTCAGTGGATTCATGATCTCATTAATGTGCTGTCACCAGACTTCAGATGTCTTGCAATTCTTGTCTGTGATTTCTCACAAATCTTCCATTTAGGATGTGTACAATACGTTGAAAACCATCCTTTACTTTAAAAAATGTATCACAGACATCTATACAATATCTTTCCCTCTTGCTATGTGACTAGCTTATATTTCATATTTCTATGCAGAGTTGATTATACATTATGCTTTACTTCTTGAATGATTATAATAAAATATTGGTTTTAAAGTATTAAAT
This sequence comes from Macrotis lagotis, assembly GCF_037893015.1. Classification (NCBI taxonomy): domain Eukaryota; kingdom Metazoa; phylum Chordata; class Mammalia; order Peramelemorphia; family Peramelidae; genus Macrotis; species Macrotis lagotis. Next base: position 575,575,586 of record NC_133666.1, read on the forward strand.
TTCTCTGACATGAAGTTGATTGGGATCATTGAAAATATAGCCATTTTTCAATTGTGATCTAGTCTATTTACCTCATTAGATCTTCATTTAAATAAAGTGATTGGGAAGCTAACTCGGTGGACTATCCATCCAACTTCATTTCCTGATCTGATAAATATTAATTCTTTACATCCATTGAGGTCACATTTTTCCTTCTTTTATAGATTTCTAGAATAATGTTCCCCTGAAATAGCATAAATCTTATTGACAAGACCTTTTTTTGCCCCCAAAATTGAAGCCACCAAAGCAGGGTCTTAACAAATAGAGTATCTTGAAAATGTCAGTATCTATGAGGACAACATCTGCATAGGATCTTCTTCATGACAGTAGTGAGGGCCTTTGAGAAGCTGATATTCCCCAATTTCTTCAGATTTAATATTCATAATTAAAGAATATTTTAAAGGGGTTGTCTCTGAGAGAGAAGAAGAAGGAGGAAGAGGAGGAGGAGGATTCTTAAGATATAATTACTAAGCATTTGTTATGTTAAAAGCATCATGTTAAATGCTGATAATTTATATATATATATATAATATATATATTATATATATATATATCAGAAGACATAAAATAATGGCTTTATCTCTAAAAAAAATCCTTACATTCTTACTGGGAAAGATAAAACACAAAGAAGAGCTGGTTAGCTCTGATGAAGGGAGGCTGAGAGTGAATTGATCAGTTAGTGAAGAAAGTAAGATGCCGGAGGCACCTCAAGAAATGATGATCCTTGTCTGGGATTCAACCATATGGAGAGCAGACCCCAGGGCAGAATAATTCAAGCTAGGCAAGCCTACTAAAACTGAAGTATGAGTCAAGCAAGAAATATTTATATCTATCAAGATCATTTCTATTTCCTTAATAATATGCTTGGAAAATATTGAGTTGAGATTCTAAGATATGTCCTTTAGCTTTATTAACTCAAATCTTGTTCATCCAAATAAATTTAATCCACATACAATAAAGCCCTTGGCATTTGATATTCTTTTATTTATCAAATTTTGTAATTGTGAAGATGTAAAAGTTAATAAATTTACAAAAAGCTGCCTGACCCATCCTCATTATTTCACAAAGTACACCATGTTGTATGGACCAGTATTATAAAAAATTTGAAGAACACACAGTTCTCATGAATAGGTCTACAGTTTGTCCTCCATAAGCATCCAAGATGATATTCCTAAAGCATAGGATGACCATTTCAACTTCTACTCAAAAAATCTTTAATGTTCCCTATAGTCATCAGAATAAAATGGAATATCTTCAGTTTTGTTTTCAAACCCCTTCACAATCTGACTCCATACTCCTTTTCTAGGCTTATTCTGAATTACTTTCCTTCAGGCACTTTATGTTCCAGTCAAAATAGCCTATTTCTTGTTGCTTGTATAACAAAAGGAAACTATCATCTTCTTGACTTTTCACAGGCTATTTCCTATGCCTGGAATGCCCTATCACCTTGCCTCCAACTCTTGTGACATCTAGTTCCCTGCAAAGCTCAACTCAAATATCACATAACTTAAAAGACCTTTCTTGTTGTTCCTGCCATTATTATTCCCATTACATTGTACTTATTTTGTATGTATTCTCTGTTGATTTATATGTGTACATGCTCTTTCCCTAAGTCGCAATGTAGATAGTGCTTTGGATCTAGAATCAGGAAGACTTGATCTGTTCACAGATACTTCCTAGTTGTGTAACTCTGAGCAAGTTAATTAAATACTGTTTGCCTCAGTTTATTTATCTGCAAAATAGAGATAATAAGAGTACCCACTTCCCAGGATTGCTCCAAGGATCAAATAAATTAATTATTGTGTAAAGTTTAACATGGAGTCTGGAACATAGCAATAGGCTTATAAATGCTATTTATTATTTTTATTTTTACTGTGTTAAACATAAGTTCCTTAAGAATGCAAATTATTGGGGCAGCTAGGTGGCTAGTGGATAAAGCACCGGCCTTGGAGTCAGGAGTACCTGGGTTCAAATCCGGTCTCAGACACTTAATAATTACCTAGCTGTGTGGCCTTGGGCAAGCCACTTAACCCCATTTGCCTTGCTAAAAAACCTAAAAAAAAAAAAGAATGCAAATTATTTTGTTTTTGTCTGTATATCCAATGTATCTTGTATATAGGAGGTGCTTAATAAATGTTTGTGAATCAGGTGATTACTAGTTGCTATTATCTTTTTGTAATTCTTTTCATTACCTCTAGGAGAGACAATTTGATAAAGTGCATAAAGAAATGGTTTCAAATTTCAAAATATACATAGACATAGGGATGAATATTGAAAAACTTTCATAACATGCATTTGGAAAAAATAAAAGAACAATTTAAAAAGGTTTCAAAAAAAGGAAATGGTTTCAGAATAGGTAGACTTGAGTTGATTTTGTACCCCTGACATACATTGGCTGTGACCTGAATAATTCTTTTAATCTCTAAGTACTGTGGGCAACTTTGAACTCTAAGCCTCTGAACAGGTACAAGTGTCAGTAGGAGAGAGAGATATCCTGACTAGGAACTGCCTGCATCAATGCAAAACACACCCACAAAAATACATTCATAATTGTGTGTTTAGAGAGATAAATAGATTAAAAAAAAGACAGAGACAAATATAGAGTGAAAATATTTATAATCTTTTTCATTCTTTGGAATCTTTGCCCCATTTTGAGTTATCTTGGGCATTGATCCATGAAATCATTTAAATGGTGAAATTTTAATGATACATGTCAAAAAATAAAGGATAGATATCATCATTCTTATACAATAGAACAATTTATTTTCCTTTAGGTTTAGTATTTCTCTACTCAATAAGCTATGACTCTAGCTAGCTAGCTCAATGAATTGAATGCTGAGCCTGGAGTTGGACAGACCTGAGTTCAAATTCCTCCTCCGACACATCCTAACTATGTGAACCTAGTTACTTAGCCTCTATATGCCTCACTTTGCTTATTTTTTTTAATTTTAATTTTAATTTAAAGCAATGGGATTAAGTAACTTGCCCAAGTCATACAGCTAGACAATTATGAAGTGTCTGAGGTCAAATTTGGACTCAGGTCCTCCTGACTCCAGAGCCAGTGCTCTATCCACCGAGTTTCCTTCTTTTTAAAATTGAGATAATAAAAATACTTTCCTCCGAGGATTATTATGAGGACCAAATGAGATAATAATTGAAGGTGCTTACCCTGGTGCTCTCATGTAGTAAGGGATCTATAAATGTTAGCTATTTATTGTTGTTCTTATACACCTTCCTCCTCATCCCATTTCTTGCCTGGTACTCTTTCTCTCTTACCCTTCTTTTATTCAAAATCCATCATTATCTAGTATTCTCTATCTCTGTTAAGTTTTTAGACCTGAAATGTACAGTTTTCTAGTTGATTAGAAGTATCCTGCCTGTGACTTAAGAAATGGGAAGTCAATCACTCTTGCCTGGAAAAAGTCGCTGACACTCCCACTAATCTAATATATAATGATATAGTGACCCCAAAACTGTCTAATGGATGGTGTCAAGATAGACCCAGGAAAAACTTTGTAATTCCAAGTGTCAAGACCTTATGGGAAGAGTCATTCACATGATCAACATGGACTCCTTCCTCTTGCTGTGGCTTATAAAGTTTATAAAGTTCTTTGGTGATATTGCATGATAAATCTTTTTCCCTGACTTTTCTTGTCCTACTTTGGAGATATCAGTCTCAGATCTGGTATAAGGGATCAGTGAGCTATTCAGTTATAATTCCCTTGCGCTCCCTGACTCCCCCTTAATTTCAGCTTAGATGACTTTCCTATAAATGCATCAAATAAAAGCATCAATTGTTTTCAGCACTGACTTGACTTCTTCAAAATATCTTAAAATCACAGTAATGTATACTCAGACATAGTCAGTGTGTTAAATTTTTTCAAAGAACTATAAATATTTATTATAAGGGAAATCTACTAAGGAGGGGGATGTAAAAAGGGGAAGGGACTAGGTTTATAGGTAATAATAGATATATTAAAAATGAAAACATCCTACATAACTTTTTTAATGTACAAAAAATCTGCATAAAAGGAGAAGATATATATATATATATATATATTTAGATCAGTTTGGTTTCTATTTTGTTAAAATATAGACATAAATGTTTATTTGTATATGCATACAGATGTATTTATATTTTTAAAAAGAAATTGCATAAGAGAATCACAGTTTTTATATAAGCCCCTTAATTTTGAAATGTTTTGTTTTTAATAATTAAGTTCACCATAAAAGTAATTTTTAAATATCCCAATAATAGACTTCAACAGTTGTATTATCAGAATACTGTGTGAGAATTCTTTCTGGAAACTGGTGATCTGCAGATGAAACTTTGACAGACAATATAAATTAATTATCCCCACTGTGCCTATGCTTCAAAAACCATTGACTTTCTCTTCATGTGTTGCTTCTCAGAAGTCTTTTGAATTTCACTTTCTGTTGGTTTTCCAGTGACTGTAAAATATAATTGGGGCCATGACTCTACCTTATCAGGTCTTGGCTTTCCCTGATGCTTTAGGTGTGAAGAGTAAGAATATATCTGGAAACCAGTTCCTATATAGGAGTTAGAAAAAGTGAGAGGTAAAGATTGAAATCGTTTGATTAATTAATGAAAAAAGGACTAAATACCAAGAGAAAGGCAGAGGGCAAACTCCAAGAAGGCTGATAGTTTAATATTAGATCAAGTGTAAACACGAATTCTCCCACTGTATCAAAGGCATTAGAAGTAAGAAATTGAAGAAGTGGTTTTCCACTAGACTTCAGGCAGTGCAATTCTCCTTGCCCTCTCCCTTAATGGCTCTTCCTGCCTTCTAAGATTGCTCTTACATTGGTATTACTAAAATATATTAGACCTCTCCAGAATAACACTACCTTGGAAGCATAGAAAACTTGCAAATTGTAAAAACTAGCTCCACAAAAAACAGCACCAAAAAAAAAAAAATCTAAAACTCCGAATAGAGCCTCCTCATCCAAATTTGAGCAGGGTATAACTTTAACATAAAGTTTAAAGACAAGAAAAAGGCTAGAAAAATGAGCAAAATTATCTGAAAATAGCTTCAAGCAAAACTTCAAAGAAAAATAGTTATTGGACCTAAGGCTAGGAAGATTTTATGGAAGAGTTAAAGAGGTTAAGAGAAGTAGAGGAAAATTAAGAAAAAGGAAATAAGAACAATGCAAGAATATTATGAAAAGAAAATTAACAACTTATTTTAAAAAGGCAACAAAAATATTGAAGAAAATAAAAACCTAAAAATGTAATTAGTCATATGGTAAAAGAGGTGTAAAAATTCACTGAAGAAAAGAACTTTAAAAAGCAGAATCAGTTAAATGGAGAAGGAGATACCAAAGTTCATTGAAGAAAAGAATTCTTTAAAAAGCAGGCTTAGCCAAAAGGAGATAGAGCTGCAACAGCTCACTGAAAAATTTAAATTGGGCAAGTAAAACTATTGACTCCCTAAGACTTCGAGAAAAATAAAATAAAGTCAGAAGAATGAAAATGTGAATTATTTCATTGAGAAAACAACTGACCTGGAAAATAGACTGAAAAAATGGAATGAGAAGAGGTAATTTAAGAATTTTTCAACTACACAGTAACCATAATAAAAAAAAGTAACAATCCTGTCATCATATATCAAGAAGTTGTCGAGGAAAACTTTCCCTAATTCTTAAATGCAGAAGACATAAAAGAAATTTAAAAACTCAACCAATCACCTCCCAAAAGAGAACTGAAAATGAGATCCCAGGTCATAAAAAACATATTACAAAAATCTAGAAATAATTCAAATATCACATAGCCCAATCATTATCATACAAGATTTAGAAGCTTCCATGTTAAAGGAATAGAGGCATATGATATTTTAGAAGGCAAAAGAGCTAACCTTACAACCAAGAATAACAATGAGAAAAACAGAGTGTAATCTATCAAGGAGGGAAAAAATGGAATTTAATGAAATAGAGAACTTCCAGGAACTCCTGCTGAAATGACTAGAATTGAATAGAAAGACATTCAAACACAAGAACCAAGAAAAGCATAAAAAGGCAAATATAAAAGAGTAATCCTAAGGGACTCAATAAAATTAAATTGTTTACATTTTTCTATATGGGAAAATGATACATGTACTCTTAAGAACTTTACCATTAAACAGCGAGCATAGGCTTGAAGTGATTATATTGGGATCACCTTTGAAAAAAGAATATAGGATATTTTGTTTTGAAAAGTTGAAAAAATATAAGAGTGAGAAAGAGGGAAGAGAGGAAAGAGAGCCAGATTGGGGTAAATTTTTCTCAAATAAAGTTGGTATGTAAGAAAAGAGTTTTTTATTGTGAAGGGAAAATAGGATAGTAGTGGGCAATAAATGATTGAATTTTACTTTCATAAGAATTGGTTCAAATATATACATACTTAGTTGAGTATAGAAATCTATCTTACCAATAGGGAGATAAAACAAAGGGATGAGTTATATGGGGGTAGGGTCAGAACAAATCGGGCAGTTTGACAGAGGCATTGGTTAGAAGCAAGACAAAATTTTGAAGAGGAATAGGATAAAGAGAAAGAAAGAAAGACAGACAGAGATAGAGACCCAGATAGAGGCAGAGAGATAGAAAGACCTAGGGACAGAGACAGAGACAGAGGGAGAGAGGGAAAAAGGGAAGATAAAAAGAAGAAAATGGAATGGAGGAAAATGCATTTAGTAATCATAATTGTGAATGTGAATGAGATGAATTAACCAAAAAGAATGGAAGTAGATACCAGAATTGATCGGAAATCAGAATCCAAAAATTGGTTTAGGACTTTGGACAGAAAAGACACAAACACAGCTGAAATGAAGGGCTACAGCAGTCTATTGTGCTTCAACTGAAATGAAGAGGGTAGGAGTAGCAATGATGATTTCAGACAAAACAAAAGCAAAAATAGACCAAATTGAAAAGGACAATCATTTTGTTAAAAAGGTACCATAGATAAAGAAGTAACATTTAAAATACAGGTAGCATATTTCTTTGATAAAGGCCTCATTTCTCAAATATAGAGGAAAATGAATCAAATTTTTGAAAATCAGAGTTATTTACCAATTGATAAATGCTCAAAGGATATGATCAAGCAGGTATTAGAAGAAGAAATCAGGGGGGCAGCTAGGTGGTGCAGTGGATAGAGCACTGGCCCTGGAGTCAGGAGTACCTGAGTTAATATCTGGCCTCAGATACTTAATAATTGCCTAGCTATGTGACCTTGGTCAAGTAACTTAACCCCATTGCCTTAAATAAATTTAAAAAAAGAAAAAAGAAAATAGAAGAAGAAATCAAAGTTATCTATAGTCAGATTAAAATAAAATTCTCTAAATCACTAAGGTTTAGAAAATTGTAAATTAAAACCACTCTGGGGTGCCACCTTACTCCTATAAGAAATTGTGAATGCTGGAAAGGATGAGGAAAAATAGATACATCAATGAATGGTTGGTGCATTTGTGAACTGGTCTAACCATTCTAGAGAACAATCTGGAACTATGCCCAAAGGCTTAGAGAACTGTGCAGAACTTTTGAACCAGCAATATCACTATTCCATACCACATAGAACAAGATATAAGGATCTTTATAAACAAAAACATCTATAACAATTCTTTTTTGTGGTTTCAAAGATTTGGAAATTGAGGGAATGTTTATCAATTGGGGAATGTTTGAACAAGTTATGGCATATGACTATGATAGAGTACTATTATATTATAAAAATTGATGAGTACAAGAATCATGAACAGATGCAAAATGAAAATCTCAGGGAATAATAACAATAATATTATAATGTAAAAGTTTTGCCTATTCAGATGAATTCTAATTCCAAAAAACTCACGATATCCACCTCCAGAAAGAGAACTAATAAACTCTCAATGCAAATTGATCAATTTTTTTGCTTTCTTTCATTTTTTTGTGACAGGGATATTATGGAAATATGTTTTGCATGATTTCACATGGTTACCTTCTCATTGGTTAGGGGAAGGTGAGAGAGTTTTATACTCAAAAATTAAAAAGAAAAGAATGTTGAAACAATTTTTTAAAGAAAAGAATGAACAAACCTTTATAAAAAGCCATTCTAGAAAAATCTTGAGAGAATATTAAACTCAAAAATTTTAAAAGAAAAGAATATTAAAAATACAATTTTTAAAAAGATTCAAGTAATCCTTGAAAAAACTCCAATTTTTATAGGAAAAATGCATTAGGATAGATGCTTCAAATGAGATAATTAAAAAAATAATAACACACACAAATTTATGTCTATAGGTAGCTAGATGTCTTTGTGAAAAAAAGTGCTGGATGTTAAAACCTGAAGGGATCTGAGAAGGTAATGAACATTTATTAAGTACTTTTTATGTGGCAGGCCCTGGACTCACTGCTTCACAAATATTTCTTACTCAGGGATGAACTATTTATTATCTCCATTTTGGAGTAGAGGAAATTGATTTAGACAAAGTTTAAGTATTTAGAAAAAAAGTCATATAATTAGTAAATGTCTGAGATTGGATTGAAAATCAGGTTTTCCTGACTCCAAACCCAGTGCTCAATGTTTTGCATGCATTACCAACCTGCTCTCTGAGACTTGACTTCTAATTCTGTCTCAAATGCTTAGTGGTTATATGAAGCTGAACTAGTCATATAATTTGCCAGTTTCTTCACCTAGAAAATAATAGTACTTGATCAACTTTGATAGATTTAGCTCTTTCTTGGCAATGCAGCAAACAAAAGACAACTCTAAAAGACTTATGATGGAAAATGTCATCTACATCCAAAGGAAAAAAACTATAGAGTATAAATGCAAACCAAAGCATTCTATTTTCACTTTTTAAAATTGGTTTTAAGTTTTTTTGTTTCTCATTTTCCCCTTTTGTTCTGATTATTCTTTCATAACATGACTAATAGGGAAATTCACTAAATGTGATTGTTCATATAAAGCTATATCACTGTCATGGGGACAGGGAGGAAAGGGAGAAACACAGAAAAAGATGGAACTCGATGTTGAATTCTTTACCTGTAAATGGAAAAAATAAATTATATTAAAAATATCAACAATTTCATAGGGTTACCATGAGGATCAATTACAAATATAGATACTTAGCTGTATTTAAACATATACTAAATTTGCTTTTATATTTCCATTTTTTTTCAAATTCATAATTACTTCCCTATTATGATGATATGATCTCAAACTTTGGAGTTCTCTTCATTACTGGAATCCATTATATTCAGTAAGTTCTCTAACTTTAATTCAATTTCCAAATGAATTCTCTGATATTCCATTTTAAGACAATTTCCCACACAATCTGCACTTCTCAGAAACCTTTTAGATGGGCTGTATCCTTTGATCCTAGCTCACAGTGCTGTGTTTAAGCCCTTCCTGTTTCCCTTGGAGAGAAATGCTGCTGGGCAAACTTGCCAGTAAAGAAGGCAGGGAGCCAACAGACAATACAAAAAGCAGCTTCCACTAGAATGAAACCTCACACAGAGGGAATCACAGTGGTGGGCAATCTGCCACTTTCTACCATAAGTCCATGTTCATGAGATTTCAAAGAGAAGATTCTAATCAGACATTATCTCTTTTGTGACTTTAGATAGAAATCCTGGGATGGATAAGCTTGCCTCAAATGATTGAGATAAAGCTATGTGGACTGTTTTTAATGATGTCTACTTTTCTTATCTTCCTTAACCTGCAATAAAATAATTCTTGGTCTTCTCGTCTGAATATGATCACTTATGACTACCTTAATAATGATAGATGAAAGGGCAAAAAGTCATAATATTTTATATAAAAGGATATACTTTAAATATCTTTGCTCTTTTGGAAGACAGAGAAATAAACTGTATGATCTTGAGTAAGTCACTAGAACTCTCTGGGTATCAGTTTCCCTATATGTAAAATCAGAGGATTATACTAAGGATTTCTAAATTTTTATTATCTTAGGACTAGAAAATATTTCATATTTTTGCCCTAAAAAATCTGTGAATTGAAACTGCATACACTATTTATCTTTTTTCTAGTATATAAACTTTTTAAATGTTCCAGAAACCTGAGAACAAAGACTAACATTAAAGGAAGATTTTTAAAGGCATACATGAAAAAGGAGTGTGGACTAGTCATGGTGAAAGGGCTAAAAGTGACAAGGTTTATGCTGGCAATGTGGAAAAGGTTGTTGCTTTTTTTGTTGTTGTTCTTTATTCTAGACGTGGACCATGGAAAATGATGCCATGACTTGCAAATGAATTGGATAAAATGAGGGAGGGTTGTGCAAAGTTGCCAGTCTCATTTTCTCCTCCTGTGTCATTTGGGTCTAGTGGCAAGATATAGATTAATACAATTGGAGATGGTTCAGATGAATTGGGAGACCTTAGCTTTTATTAAGCTGAGAATTTTCTAGGTCTCACTTTCACTGAGGCAACTGCCTATTCAGTGATTAGGGCTAAGTAAGAAAAGAGGAAAAAAATGGTCTCTTTTACGTGTTTAAAAAAATCAGTGTGGGAGGGGAAGACCATCAGGGTTTCTGTTCAAAATAGAAACAGTTGATAAAAAGATATCTTGCAAGATAAATTAGAAACAAGGAGGATTTGTGAAAAGACATCTTTTGACATGATACTTTCTCTAATTATTAAACCTATCCAAAAGTCAAATGACATGCTTTTTAGATAATTTTATTTTAAATTAAAAGACCACCTTTCACCGATATTGTAAAGGGAATTCTTTTTCCAGGAATATGTTCAGTTAGATGCATACCAAGATCCTTGAAATTCTCTGATTTTCATAAAAAGGGAGAATGAGAACAAGCATTTGATCCTCAAAACACTGTATGATAGAATGCTTATTAATTGAGTTCTGGAAGGGACCATCCACACAACAAAGTCCAACACTTTCATTTTTCAGATAAAGAAAATGAAGTTGAAGTAAGTAAAGAGATTGTTTCAGGGACTCACAGCAGTTAAATATTTAGGGGAGGATTTGAATTCAGTTCTTCCTCACTCCAAATTCAGTACTTTATCCACTACATCACTTAGTAATGGAAAATATGGTTGAAAAAAGACTTGAGTTTAAATCGTGTTTCAAATACTTTTTAGCTATGAAAAGTCATCTGTAAAATAAGGTTAATAATTACTTCCAATTTCCAAGGGTATTGTGAGTGAAGAAGATAATACAAGTAATTTTGAAAAAACTCTTAAAGTTTCAGATGATAAATGTTATTGCTATTATTGTTGTTTTAATTATCATTGTTATTAGTATTAACATTATCATTGCTCCTCTTAACTGAACCTTACTCTCTCCTGACCTCTTGAATCTAATGCTGACAGTTGTTCTATTTCCCTGGAGTTCCAACTGGTCTGTTCCCCTGTCTCATAGTGGCTTCTGATCATTGCTACCATATTTTTCCAGGAAAAAAACAAAGACTCAACCAGAAAATAAACCCTAGCATGATTTTTTTCCAGAATGCTTGTAACATAAGCCTTACCCCCAAAATAAGCCATGAAGTTGTCAGACAATTGGATGCATTTAGTATGTCTCTTGCAGCACATGATGAATTTATTGAAATATATCATAATAGCATTAATATATAATTAAAAGTAAATAAATAATATTATTGGCACCACTACTTAAATTATATATAATAATATATGCAACATAAATTATAATTAAATATTTATAAATACCTAGAGTAGAGATAAACACCTATGTAAACAGATGAACTTGAAATTTATTGCTGAATGATCAGAGTACATACACAATGCATGAATAATGCGTTGATAACATCTAGATGGAGAGAAAGTCTTACCTCTAATCATTATAAGGGCAAGAAAGATAAGATTTAGTATATTTCAGGCATTTATGTTCTTGAAATTGGAAAAAAGTCTGGTGCACACAAATAACTATAAGGAAAAAGTTGATTTAATGCTACCATTTGTTTTTGAGATGACCAAAGAGATCTTCTAGTCTGAGATTCAGCCAGCACACACACTGTGCTTAAAGACATGAAGAACTTGCTTGCATAGAGAATAGATCCAATAATGATTCCTGCAGGAATGACAGCCTATCTCCAAATATCCTGTGAAAATAAGTCTTAGTATGTCTTTTAGAACAGAATTTAATATAAGACCTAGCTTTATTTTAGTGGAAATCCAGTATGTGCCATTCCAATGGGCAGGGGTTTATTTAGTTTCTCTCTGTTCTGAACTTCTTTGTCAGTTGCTAGAGTTCTTAGGTTAGTGTTTCCAATATCAGATGTGCACTGCAAAGAGATTAAAGAAAGAGAAAAAAGAACTGATATATACAAAAATATGGCAGCAGTTCTTTTCATACTTACAAAATAAATCCCGGAAATTAAAGGGATTTCTATCTACTGGGTAGATGAAATGTGAATGTGAAAGAATATTATAGCATAAGAAATCATGCAATGTACTGTTTCAGTAGAAACTGCAAAAGTCCTCTATGAATTAATGAAGTTGAAATGTGAACCAACAGAACAATTTGTACAATGACAATATTTAAAAAAAACTTTAAAAGATTTTAGAACTCAGATCATTGTAATGCTAATTTACAATTACAGAAGATAGAAAGAAGATGAAGCACATTAACCCCCCACCGCAACCACCACCACCAACAAAAAGGTGACTGTGCTGAAAATGCAAAATGAGACATACATTTTAGGGCATGATTTACATAGAAATTTGTTTGTTTGCTTTTTTTTGGATAGTTGTTAAAAATATTTTGTTTAACTCTGTCATGTATATTTCAATTGGAAAGGAAGTGGGAGTGAGATTCATTGAAAAATTAATAAAAGTAGCAATAACAATGATGACAATAAAAAAAACAAGAAAGAAAAAATGTGCTAAGGCATCCAGTGGTCAGCCTATTGAATGAAATCTTCCACCCCTCCCTTCTCATTACCTACTACCTTCCAAACCTCCTCCAAAGAAAGGGATGAGAAGCTATCTTGTTTTTTCTTCAAAGTGTAGGATGTGATGGACATCTAATAGGAGGGTAAGGGACCTTGGAGACTGCTAAATCCAACACATCATTTTAATATGATAAAATGGAATTGGGGAAATGTGAAACACCTTATCCAAAATCACACAACTGATTACTGTCTGTGGGAAAGGGGACAATATGAACTCAGGACTTCTCTATTACAAATCTAGTACATTATCCATTGTTCCATTTCCTTTCCAAAAGGAAAACTAATCAAAACTACCTTACCTCAGGTCCAACTCTTTAGGAAAAAGAGCCAGAGATTCCATAGTTAACTATAGTTTCCAGGCCAACAATGGTAGAATCTTTCCTAGAGGATTCATTCTTAACTTGATTTAGGAACTCCCTCTGGTTACTGGTTTAATTTCTTACATCTATACCCATTTAGGTTCTGCATTTCTGAAAACTTATTTTGTCCTTCCATGCAAATGTGGGGGTGGAAAGGGCACTTGAAAAAAAATATAGCATTGCAGTAGGGTAATTGTTTCTCCTGTGTAACTGAATTCCTGGTCTTTTATATTTTGTATGTAAACTGTATCAAGCTTTGAAACTATCCAATACACACACACACGCACACACACACACACGTGTGTGTGTGTTGATATACATATGTGTGTGTATAATATATATATAAACACAAAACAGAATTATAAAGTAGATGAAACATTTGAATGGATTACTCTATACAAAAATGTCTTTTTTGGTAGCTTTTAATAATAGTAATAGGCTATATTGTCTATTTTTTGTAAATTTTAAAGTTCTGGTGAAAGATGTAAAAATGACATAGCAAAATCTAGCCAAATGCCATGATTCAAAATTCCCTTAGAAAAAAAGTGTCCCCAAACCTAAGATCAATTGTATAAATTTGCTCCATCTTTTAATAGTTCTTTTTGTAGTTTTCCTATATTCAGATTCTACCTCTGACACTAAATGACTAAAATGAACTTAAGCAAGTTACTTTACTTTTCTGGGCCTCAGTTTCCATATCTGTAAGATCAGAGGTTTAGACCTGATGGCCTTTGAGTTCCTTCCCAGTTGTTCATAATCCTGTGATTGCTTTTTGTCCTGTTCCAAACATCAATGTTACAATCTAAAAAAATAAAGGATAATAATTCTCAGGGTTATGAATTGCCTTATGGCACATTTTCCTGAATATTGATAAGATTTTTCACTTCTCCAAGAAGGGGTTAATCAAACTCATTTTTTAAAAATAATTGTCTATTCAAAGCTCCAGTGTTATGGGTTACTTTTTTCTATTTAGTATCCTTTTGGAGTTCTGTTAAAAAATCTAAAAATGTGGGCTTCTCTGGCAAAGGCTGAAGAATTTTACATATTTTCCTTCAGCTTCCTCTGGTGAGCCAGGGCTCAAGAAAAGTCCTATAACTCACTAGACCCATCTAAGTGACTCAGAAGAGCCTATTTCAAGAGGACTGGAGTATACAATTAGTTGGCTGCCATCAGATGTTACTGAAGGAAAGAGATTCTCAAGTCCAAGACACCAGAGGGTCTTCTGGCTCTGTCAGGAAGTGTGACAGAGACTGTAAAACTGTCTGCTCTCCTCCTCTGCTAATTGCTCTGCTAGAAAGCACTAAACTGGGGTTGATGAAAACACTGCTGGCTGCTTTTTCCCCAAGCCCACAGAGCTGTTAGCTTCCTACTCTCTATCTCCATCTACTGGCGTATATTCAAAATGCTATTCTAATAAATCTAGTTAGGGAAGCCAGAAATCATTAGTCTCCACCCTCTACCTTCAATTTCCTGGAGGGTATGCAAGATCACTTAGAGAACTTGCAACTTAGCTGGATCTGAATTGGATTATAGAGAGCCCCACATTCTCAGACAGAAAGAACAAGAGAGAGGACTACTACAATAGAAGTTTTTTTAATGAAAATCTTAAATCCTCCTTATTCCCCTGAAGCTATAACCTACAGAAAAAAAACTGTCTTTCATGCTATTGTCCCAACAGAGTTTTTTTCTCCCACTTCTGCTTTGCCTTTCCGTATCTCCTACTACACTAGTCTGACACTTCCTTCTCCAGGAAACTATTATTTGCCAGAATCTTTTTTTTTACAAAGAGCACAAACGGAACTTTATTTATTTATTTTCATTTATTTTTTTTTTCAATATCTTTTTTATCCATATGTACATGTATATTTTTAAGTTACAAAATTTCCTTTCACCCTCCCTTACCATCCAGGGAACAGTCAAGTTAGCACTGTATATACATAACTTTGATAAACATGCTTACAGATTAGTCATTTTCAATATGAAGAATTAGGATTAAGGTATAGAAATACATAAGAGATAATTTTTATAAAGTTTTCATCACATTCTGAAGGGTTATTCTGTTTTGTTCTGTTTTTCTTCCTCTGAATTCGGATGACATTGCTATAGCTGATCTAATACAGTTGTCCTTGTTCTCTGAACTGCTGAGTGGAGTTGCTTCCATCAAGGTTGATTCTCTTACAATATTGTTGTTAATGTGTACATTGTTCTCTTGGTTATTCTCCCTTCACTCAGCATCAGATCCTTCAAATCATTCCGTGCTTCCCTAGAGTACCACCATTTATGGTTTCTTATATAACAATAATATTCCATAGTATTCATAGACCATAACTTGTTCAGCCATTCCTGAATTGATGGTCATTCCCTCAATTTCCATTTCTTTGCCACTACAAAAAGAGTGCTATTAATATTTTGGAACATGTGGGACTTTTCCTAATTTTTATGAATTCTTCTAGATATAAGTCTAGAACTGGAGTTGCTGTGTCAAAGGGAATGAACAGCTTTTATTGCTCTTTAGGCATAGTTCCATATTGCTCTCCAGAATGGTTGGATCTGTTTACAACTCCACTAGCAATGCACCGTTTGTTCTCTAACCTCTATCATTAATCATCAAAGAAATAAATCTCATTGGAAAAGATCTGGGAATGGTTCTCTTGATGATGTTAAGAATAGAGTGGAAAGTTAGGCAAAGAGTCATTTAAAACCTATCAGATTCTGATTCCAAATTACCTTTCTGGAAGGACTATAGTATACATTCCCCTCTCTTCTTCCCAAGAAAAAAATTCTTAAATAATCCTTGCTTCATCCAATCCAGACTTCCACAACCTCTCCAGTATTGATCATTTTCCCTTTTTCCTCATCTTGGTCAATCTGATAGGCATGAGGTAATACCTCATAGTTGCTTTAATTTGCATTTCTCTAATCAATAATGGTTTGGAACATTTTTTCATATGATTATATAAAGCTTTAATTTAATACTGTTTTTTCATATCCTTTGACTAATTATCAATTGGGGAATGATTTTTAACCTTATAAATTTGATGAAGTTCTCTATATATTTTAGATATGAGACCTTTATCAGAACTCCTAATTGTGAAGATTGTTTCCCAGCTTTCTGCTTGCCTTCTAATTTTGACAGCATTGATTTTATTAGTGCAAAAACTTTTTAATTTAATATAGTGAAAATCATTCATTTTGTAATTTATAATGTACTCTAATTCTTGTTTGGCCACAAATTTATCCCTTTTCCATAGATCCAATAGATATTCTTTGGTCTATTAATCTATCTATGATGCCACCCTTTATGTAAAAATCCTGTACCTATTTTTTTTTTTAGTTTTTGCAAGGCAATGGGGTTAAGTGACTTCCCCAAGGCCACACAGCTAGGTAATTATTAAGTGTCTGAGGTTGGATTTGAACTCAGGTCCTCCTGACTCCCGGGCCGGTGCTCTATCCAGTGCATCACCTAGCTGCCCCCTTATAAATTAGACCTTCTTTTGGTATAGTGTTTGAGGTGTGGGTCTATGCCTAGTTTTTGCCATTCTATCTTCCAGTTTCCCAACAATTTTATTTCTTAGATTTTTCAAGGCAATGGGGTTAAGTGGCTTGCCCAAGGCCACATGGCTAGGCAATTATCAAGTGTCTGAAGTCAGATTTGAACCCAGGTACTCCTGACTCCAAGGCCTGTGCTCTATTCACTGCTCCATCTAGCCACCCCTTTTCCCAACAATTTTTGTCAAATAGTGAGTTTTTATCCAAGAAGCTGATATCTTTGGGTTTGTCAAACTATAGTAGATTTCTGTAGATATAGATAATTTCTAAGTATCCCAGAGTTGCATAGAAACCTTAAAGCTCAAACATAGTTAGGAAAAGTATAAAAAGGTAAAAAATAAAAACAAAAAAATAATGAATAGCAATGAGACCAAATGAATAACAATGAGATGGGGGCAGCTAGGTGGTGTAATGGATAGAGCACCAGCCCTGGAGTCAGGAGTACCTGGGTTCAAATCCAGCCTCAGACACTTAATAATTATCTAGCTGTAAGACCTTGGGCAAGTCACTTAACTCCATTGTCTTGCAAAAACTAACAAAGAAAGAAACAAAAAAAAAGGAATGCAGTAAGTTGGAAAACAAAATGTTGAGATGATACATGCTTGCTTTCTAACCCCTATCATTAAACAGCAAAGAAAAAAATCTAATTGGAAAAGGCCTGGGAATGGTTCTCTTATGTCTTGATGTTAAGAATAGAATTGAAAGTCAGGCAAAGAATCACTTAAAATCTATCATATTCTGATTCCAAATTACATTTCTAGGAAGTTTATAGTATACATCCCTTCCTCCCAAGAAAAAATACATAAATAATCCAAAGTTCATCCAATCCAGTCTATATGCTACTGCCCTAGTGGTCATTCTATTATTGATCTCTATATCTTTATACACACTGCCCCAGTCCCTCATTAAGATATGTGTATATACCCAGGCAGTTAAGAATATTTTTAAATGAATAGGCAAAAAACTAGAGAGGAGGCACTGATAGATAAATACTGATAAATATATGTGAAATTTTGTGCATCCTTCCAAGGGAAATGTTGATTCCTACTTTAAGGGAAGCAAAAGAGACTGTAAGACTGACTGCCCAGTTATTTGAGAGAGAGAAACCCTAGACTAGAATTATATCTATCTGCATCTCTAAATATTGATAGGGGGCTTTATGATATAGGGGTACCTAAGTTCAGAATAAAGGAAATTTCCTGGACACTGTCTCTTAAAGATGCCTTCATACCAAAAGCTAATTATTCAAGAGACCATCACAAGTATGGATGGCAAGTAAACCCATTTATCCATGGAAAGAAAAAAAAAGCAGAAATTGAAGAAATTATGAATATTAGAACACCAAAATACACCAAAATCTTCCTGGAAAAAAGATGAAAATCAAGGAATTACTGAAGACTTAGTCTCCCCTTTATATCTTCCACTTCTAATATCTATCTCTCCTTTTCCACATTTGGTATTGGTTCCTGAGATTCTGGCATGATGAGAATCCTCCCAAAGATAGTCTCAAGAATGATTTTCTCCAAAATTCTAGCCCTAACTTCCTCTATCTCATACCCCTCATAACACCCCCACATCATCATGTCACATTGCATTAGCATTATTTCCATCAATTAGGAGAGCATTTTGCACAATGACCCAGTCTTAATAGAAACCCAAATTGCACCTAAAATGTTCCTCCTTCTGACCTCTGTTTCTTGGAATTGTCAAACTCTCTTCAAGACTTTAGGGCAAGTAATAATTTCCTGTGAGGCTATTCCTGATTCTGTCAGTTTTTTGTTTTAACCTCCCTTGTGCAATTACTTTATATTTTTTTATACAGATTTGAATTCATTTTTGTATATATAAAACCCTTGCCATTGTAGAAGACAAGCTTCTTAATAAGAAAGGGTTGCTCCATATTTGACTTTGCATTCCTATTGTATGGTAAATAGTAGGTGTAGGCATTTGATAATACATACATATAATATATGTATGGTTGGATATATTATCAAATGCCTACACCTATTATTTATATATTTGTATATATTTTTTAATTGAACTGCAGTTTTGTGTTGACTCAGTTTGGGGACATTGCTCCTGTACACTTTCTGCTTTTCAGATTTCTCCTACCAAATTTTGTTTACCTCTTGACATTTCCATTTCTTTGGCAGCAAATCTTTGGAGGATAGTACCAGCTCCTGCTGTCCCTTCAAGAAGAAATTCTGAGTAGCCACTATTTTGAATACTGCCTAACTAGATTATGTGCCCATAGATATTTTTAAGAAAAGTCCAGGAAATAGTCCACATGTCTGCCTATACTATGAATGTCAGTATTCTCTGAAAAAACAAACATCTACTTAGGGATCATCTTGTCATAATGGGTAGGAAAATTATCAAGGAATCAGATTAGCTTTCAGTTGGCAGAAATAAGGTCTGAGAATATAGGGTATAAGAAAAGCAAATTTTAAGACAAAGATAATAGGCTAGATCCAGAACATACAGGGCTTTCTGAAGAGAACAGGTTTGGTTACAGAGTACACCCCTGGTCCTCTAGGGTGAAGGATTTAGGACTATGTGCTTTTAAGTAAGGGAAAAATAGTTTATACAGGAAAAGTTGGGAAGGGCACTGAATTTTCACTTCACAATTTTCCTAAGCTGTGTAGAAGAATTTGAACCTCTCAAATATCAAATTATCAGAAGACAAAGAGCGAATCATGATTTTTCAGTTTGAAAATGACCCCCAATTAATCTAATGACTTTACATCAGTCAAATCCAATAAGCATCTATTAAATAACTATTATGTTACAGAATGTGTTGGTCATTTTTTGGAAGTGACTGACAGGCACACAAAGCTCCTAATATTTGGCTAACTCCATATCAGCTACTGCATATACTGGACTATTAAGAAAGATATTCCTGTTCTAAATCAATATTTGTTGATAAGTATTTTGTTTTTAAAGTACTACTTTTGTTTTATGGAAATAGTTACCTATATTTATATTTATAATTCTTTTTAGGAATATCCTCACATAAAACCAAATATGAATTCAGAGATAATTTCTTTGGGACTGTTGATTAAGGAGGAAGACAATACATGAAAGGAAAAGGAGGGACTAATTAAAGCATGAAATTCAAGTTTAGGAATTTAGAAGCAAAGCTAAGAGGGGAATGAAAAATAACTGGCCTTTCCTTAAAATAAAACTTCCTGAGAAGAATTTACCGAAGGGTATAGGGATATTCCCACAGGAGGAGGTGGCAAGGGGCTATGAATGTTACAGAAACAGGTTAAGGTTAAGTCTAGATAATTAAAAACAAAAGTGGAAGGGCAATAAGCTTTAACTGAGAAATTAATAGGAGTTCAGTCAAATTTTGAAATTATGTTACATAAAAATTTCCTGGAAAAAAAACTTGAGATATATTTATCCTGGTAAAGAAAAAAATGGAAAATATGAAAGCTGTCTTAAATTTTCTGAAGAGCTAGCATGTGAAAGAGAAATTATATTAGCAAGGAACATTCCATTTCTTAATTACACACACATATATAATCACAACACACAGACAGGTACCACAACAGATGTTCAAAAAGTGCCCTGAAATCAAGGAGATTAATATTCAATTCTAGTTTCAAATATTAGTGACTGAATAACATAGAGCATGTCATTTAAACTCCATTTGCCTCACTTGCCTCATCTAAAAAATAAGGGTAATAATATATATCTTCCAGGGTTGTTTTGAGAATAAAATGAAATATTTTTAAATGCTTTGCAAACATTAAAGCACTATATGAAATGTTAGCTACTAATGAACTGAAATGTGTGTATATACAAAAATATGAGAAAATGTGAGAATATATGTGTAAGTATAGTGTGGATGAGTATGAATTTTTGCATTTTATGTTCTCAGGAAAAAGTCAAGGAACTCTAGACCTAGTTTGAGTTTGTGACATGACAGATGATGACTCTACATTTACCCCACTGCATAGAAAGAGTAGCCTAATGTCCTTCCCTTCCTGATAGAGAACAATTGAATAATCAATGAGATGTCAGTATTTCACTCATTAATGCATCAATGATGTTTTCATTTTGCTGGGTATGCAGAAGTTGTTGTTAGTGATTAGGAGTTAATGCTTAGCATGCTTTCTGGAACTATTAGAAATGAATGGATTGGTGAGTCCAAGTTCAGTTGTTACTGATAGCTTCCTTGGATCAATATTGTACTGAAGCTCCAGAATTACTTTGGAAATGCAATATCTTTGCTATGGAAGTAGGGAGGGGAGGTTGAGAAGGCTTAATGGAGTAATAAGGTAGTACTTTGCAAGTTGTGTTCTTGAGTATTACAAAAGTATCCTTTTATAAACCCTAAAACATAAGCAGAATTAAAATTAGGAAATAGGATTTTTGCTTTTTTATTAAAAAGAGAGTAATCAAGTAGTATTTCCCAACCTATTTTTCTGGTATTATCAAAAATGTCTTTTTATAAACCCTAAAACATAAGCAGAATTAAAAATAGGAAATAGGATTTTTGTTTTATTAATAAGAGATATCTAATTTATAATTTGAAATAGATACCATCCTTTATAAGTGTTAAGTAATTGTCCCTTTTCAAAATGATAAATTAAATAATTTGTACCATGCTAGTGGTCCACCATTTTCTTTGCTATTAAGAAGAGTATAATCAATGGGTCCATAAAACATTCTTTTTTTTAATTTCAAAAATAAGGCTTAAATGGAATATACTAATAAGAAAGAAATAAAACATTTCAAAAATATTTATTAAGCACCTTTAGAACACATACTACTAAATTAAGAACTAAGAGAGATAAAATTGTGCAGACAAGATACAGGCCTTATCACCATGGATCTTTTATTCGGATAGGGATTTATAGGGGTGTTCCATAGTCAGTTCAAGCTATAGCAAAAGTCAAATGTTAAATTTCAATGTGAATATTTTTTACCTCAGAAATCTGCAAATGTTATAAATCCACTAAAGATTTATTATTTTGCTGATTTTCTAATCTTTAAAAATTGATGGGAAAGATAGTAATAATGTAGGTTAAACCTAAAAGTGAATTATGGAAACTTTTATTTATTTTTCAGAGAGCCAGTTATAAAATATTTATTAGTTCATTATGGCAATAAAACAGCAATGCAGACCATTACATAATATGTGCATTCATTATTCTATTTATTCTTTAATAATATCCCATTATTCATTAAAATAGATACTAATGAAATCTTTGTCATCCTTTAAAAAAATCCTTTAAAAAAAGTCAATATGAGTAAATAAGAGACAACATGATGCCATAGATAAAGAATAGGCCTCAAAATTAACACGTCTTGCTTCTGTAATTGAGTAATGGAATGTTCCTTGCTAATATAATTTCTCTTTCACATGCTACCTCTTCAGAAAATTTAAGATAGCTTTCATAGTACTGACTATGATTCCAAGTCAATTAAATTGGAGTAGGCCAGTGAATTCAAATTCATATAGAAGTGGAGGCCACTAAATCACACACAAATGTCTCTGTGGGCACACATTGACTTAGAAAACCATATAGAAACATTACCCATGTTTTCTTAAATTTTTATTTTGTTAAATTTATCCCAGGTACCTATTTGGTACCTGCCAAAATTGTACTCTGGAGTGTTAAGGGGACCTATGCCACTAGGCAGCAACTCGCTAAGATTCTAAATTACAGAGAACATGTCAAACTGCATCTGTAGAGAGAGTTTTATATTTTTTTACTTCTATTCTATCCAGCCCCTATTCCCAAAATATGAACTTTTTTGTTAAATAAAAAGAACCCTTTTAAAATGCACTGCATTTGGTCCCTTTAAACTTTCAGTCTTTTGGATTGAAATTACCATGTGAAACCTCACATATTATAATAATGTCTATCCTTCATTTTTGGAGACCACAACATTGAGGAGGTGATGCCATAACAAGTATATGAATTGGATTTGAGTGAGGGGGATTGTGCTGAGTCACTAGACTCACTTTCTCCTCCAGAGCCAATTGAGTCCAGTGGCCAGATATGAATCAAGACAATTAGAGTTAGGTGACTTACCCAAGGTCACACAGTTAGTGTCAAGTGTCTGAGGCTGGATTCAAACTCCCATCCTCCTGACTCTAAGACCAGTGTTCTAGCTACTGTGCAACCTAGCTGCCCTTCATTTATGCTTATAGTCTTTTCTTGATCTTAGAATGCCAGCATTTTGAAATATTTTGTTTTCTGATCTTTCCCAAACTAACACATTCCAGATAGGGGAAAAGCGTGTTTGTTTTAATTTAATTATACATGCATATGTGTATATATACATATATATATAATGTGCATATATAATAAATATGTGTATATATGTATATTTTTAATTCTACTGAAATCCTGTAACTTTTTATGAGTTGATTGAGAATGAGTACAAATCTTTTGAGAGAATTATTAATATAAGCAGAAAAAATATACTTGCTTTAGCTTCTTTGTTATAACTATATCAATATATAATAATGTGCTCTATTGCTATACATATTCACATTATAACTAATAAAGTTAATAGATCCAGAGCTATTTCATTTTGAGAATTACTCCATTCTGTTCATTATTGCTTGCAATTCGAATAGCCCAAAATGGGATATGCCATAGTATCCTCTTATACCTCATGTTCAGAGAAACAACCTAGCCCCCTAAAACCTGTTGTGCAGAAACCTTAAACCTAAAACTAAATTACTGTACCAGATCATCCTCCAGTCTCAGCAAAGGAGACCTTGACCAATCAATTTTTACCCCATCTTCATTCCTTCTTAAATGATGTCATGCTTCTACCAAAGAGGGAGAGTCACTCTGCCAGGTGATTTCAATAAACCTAACTTTGGTTTACAAATTTTTGGTCCACTTACTTGGTTATTCCCATCTCTCCACAAGTTACAATTAATCTTCAGGAGATTACTTGTAATTTTCATGTGTTTTAGCAACGCTTTCAATATACCATAGAACAGGATTTGCTTCATATCAACTGTGATTACAAGTACAGGTACATGATGTTGGACTTCTAAATAACAACCAAAATAAATGATCCAGCAATCTCACACTCTGTGAAAATTGTCAGAAATCTAAATAAAATTATTCAGAAATCCATGCAGAAAGAAATTAATTGTTTAGACTAACTAAATGCTTGGATAAAGTTGGCTGTCAAATACCTCTATGCTGCTCTCCCTCCTTAGACACAATGAGGAAATACAATGCAGAGAAATGACTATTTCCTGGCAGAGTCTCTAGAGGAAATGTTATACTTTCTAAAGAAATTTCTTTCTTGAACCATTTTGTTCTATGTCTGAATTTTTACTTTTGTGTTATTTTATCCAAGTAGTGTACACTTCATTTTAGAAGTGTTCATTAAATTTTCGGGGAATTCCTGAAACTCCTTTTCATGAAATTCCTCATTGGTGGAAGAGTGTCTGGCAGCCACTTACTTAATCAAAGTAGGTAGCATTCTGTAAGGCAGCCAGGAGAGGTGTAAATAAAGTAACTTTTTCCCCCTAATGGATAAGGGAAGGGAGAAAATGTCTTCCTGATAAAATGTGATTGACTAATGTTCTCTGACAGCCAAATTAGGAATGAAGCAACATTAGCAGAAGTGAACAATGGCATTCACTCTGCTGATTTAAAAAAAAAAAACAAGCAAAGGGTAGGGATAGGAATTAATTGTTAGATCTCAAGGATCCTTATGACTTTTCCCATAGGTCAAGATGAAGCAAAAAAATTCCATAAATTTAGAATGGCACATCAGGATGGGAAGTATGATTTCTTAAAATTATGTCTGTTTTGAATCTAAGACATATGCATTTAAATATTGTCTATAGATTTTGTATATAAGTATTAAAACACTTGCTTATTCAAAATTATTTTATGTTCTTCAATAGATATTGCTTATTTAGAGCTCAGAATCATGTGTTCCCTCTCACAGAGTCCAAAGTAAAAAACGTTCTCCTAAGCAGATGCAAACCTATCCAACAAGCAGGCACAGAATTTCAAGTAATCATTCTTTATACTAACGAGGATAGCTTTTCAAAAAGTTTAAGAATTGAGTCTTATTGCATCCTCTTATAGAATGTAAGCTTCTTAAGGACAGGAAATATTTTGATTTTGATTTCAAATGTCCAGATCCTAACATGATACTTTACATTTAGTAGGCATTTAAACAAACTATATGCTGAATTGAATTTAACTAAATTGAGTATAATAACTGTAATGTATTATAACTGTAATGAATATTCCATCCTAGAAGAAAAATATGGAATCTCAAAGGGCAGGAACTCAAGAAGCCCAACAAAAGGCTCTTTTATAATATTACATACTGTAGAGCAAACATTGCAGCCAGCAGCAGGTTTGAATCTTCTGGGAGTCTGCATTCTGTCCTGTCTCTTGGCAGACTTCCACATAGAGAAACATTTACTTTAAAATGATTAATTATTTTCAACTCTGCTTTGCCAAAGATGACGTTCTTCATTCTCTCTATTTAGTCATTGATCCTGAAACACTTCTGCAACTTGCCCAGCTTGTAAATTAATATGTATACTTTAAAAATATACATACTTAATGTGATCTTTCTTTTCCCTAGAAAACTGATCATGGCAGACTCTGGTGGACAAGCACAAAGTAAACATATATTTCATTAGTATTATTATTTGAATGGGGTAATTGAATTAGTGCATTACACAATCACTTGCATCTGCCATCTGGTAAAGCCAGAATTCCAAGATCTGACCTTGATTTGAGAGGGTCTCATTAATGATGTTATTGGAGCAGTCTGTAGCATTATGTATTACATGATGGCAATATTACTGTGGTATTATTTTACAATTATCAATAGAAAAACGAAAGACAAACAATTATTTCTAGAGCTGAATTGAGGTAAAAAAAGATAAAACACTATGTATTAATGCTACTGCCTTGGTTTACTTCAATTCTCTTATTATTGAATTATGACTTTAATTTTTAGAAAAACTCAAAATCTTCCTCTCAATGAAATCTGTTTCATAGAAACTTAAATTTAATTTAAATTTATTTATTTATTTTCATCCAAATGCACATGTAAAACATTGACTTGGAGGTTTACTTTATCAAGACTTTCATCCAAATATTAATTTGGGTTAAAAATTAAAATATTGTTATGCTTCATAGATTATTATTATTTTTTTACATGAAAGAAAACATTCATATTGGACAAATTTCCTTATCTTTGTTCATTTGTAGGAGGACTAACAGAAAAGAGCAATTTATGGAAGAGACAAAAATTGGCAGAACATGGTAAGAAAATGTCCATCACACCAGCAAATTCTTGGCTCATTTGAAATGACATTTTCACCTCACTCTTAGAAGCATGAAATCTATCCAAAAATAAAAATAAGGGGCTACCCAAACAAGAAACCAATCTCAATTGAGATAATTCTTTTCTACAGTTTTAGTAATTGTATGTTTTCTCTTTTCAATGTTTTATGAATATTATATGCATATAAAATTTTTTGAAAATCTATAATACTTTTGAGTTTCCATAATATTTTGCTAACAATATCACTGTGAATATATAGCATATGTTTATCCCCTTTCCCATTTTACAGAATAAGAACTTGAGGTTTAAAGTGATGAGTAAATTTTGTGAAAGGTCACAGAATCATTAATTGTTAGATTCAGCAGTCAAAGCCTGGTCTCTTCTGATCAAAGTTTCAGTTTGCAACTGAGATATGATATGATATAGTAAACAGCATGCAGTCCTTGTGTAGAGAATTCATTTCAAACCTTGGCCCAATTTTTTTCAATACAAGAAGTCCATCATGTTCCAGAATGATTTTTTAAAGCCCCCTTTGTGGTAAAGAGAAGAGGGCTCTGGACTTTGCTTCAGGAAAATATGATTTTAAAGATGGTTTCAGCCACCTACTAAATGTGTGTCCCTGAGAAAATCACTTAACCTCTGTCAGACTGTTTCCTTATCTGTAAAATGGGCATAATGAAAACACCTAGCTCCCAGGACTTGTGTGAGGATCAAAGTAGATAATCACTGTAAACGTCTTAAAATAGTGTTTGATACTGTATAAATAATGGTAGTTATTATTATGAGATATTATTTTGGACTATTCATGAACATTTATGCTTATTAGCAAGTGAAAATCTTTGGTGGGAAGAAGCATTTTTCATTTTTTTTAAGGAAAGTGGTAGAGAAAAGGAAAAACAATGATGATGTTAAAGGATTTACTTCTATCACATCCCTTGGGGTTTGAAGAAGTGAGAATTCCTTGCCATGTAGTGTTTTGATAAGAGATATAGTAAAAACTCCCCAAACATGAATTTTGTCCTCACACATGGCTTGAGGAAATGTAGAACCTAGGCACACCTAATCCCTTTGACAAAGGGAGTAGTGGCAACCAATTAACAATCATTTAGTGATTTGGGATATGAATGTCTACAGAGATATTGACATTGCAAAATATCACTTTCCAAGGTCATAATATGAACAAGTTGCTATCTCTGTATTTATGATTCTCTATTTTGACGTTACCAGAGAAAGGTAAGTACTGAATTTGATTCCAAATTTTATGTCACTACCATGGTGGGAGATGCTGAAGTGGCTTCCTTAGCAATAGGAATTGGGAGTACTTATAAATGTAATACAAGTTCTTGATCTCAAAATTCATTCCACTTTTCAATATATTGTTCATCACAAGTCTATGTGATAAATTGCAACTGTTTTAAAAATGGAGGATGTATGAATAGGTATGTGAGATGAATGTGAGTGTTTTTTAATTCAAACTTGGTAATTCCATTATCAATATGACCCTAATAAATCCCTCAACTTTTTTGAACCTCAATTTTTCCTTTTTTTAAAGAGGGATGAAAAATTTTAACAATACTGAAACATTTTAGTTCCATTTTGGAGGAAAATTACTTTGTGAATCTTAAAGCATCAGTCAATCAACAATATTTATTAAAGTTTATTACATATTAGAACCTAAATTTTATCTAAATATTCAATTTTAGATGCAGCCCTTCTCAGGGAGTTCATATTCTAACTGGAAAGATCACATGTAAATAAATAAGCACATACAAGATATTAATGTGATAAAATAAGTTTATCTAAAAGGGTAAGTAGTATCAGAAGGAAAAAAATTGGGAATATATGATACAGCAATATTTTTTAAGGTATCAGATGTTTACAGGTTACATAGGTAAACCTCTTCATTTATAGATGAGGAATCTAAAATCATAAATGTAGTGGAAATATCACTACAGTAAGAGGCAGGAGATTTTGATTCCAGACCCATTTTAGCTATTAATTAGTTTCATTATATTGGTCCGCTATTTATGTTCAAATTTTCAGCTTCTTTATCAATAAAATAATAATTCTGACTAGATAATTTGAAGACTTTGGGTCTGTGAAGATCAATAAGTTCTATGCAAAACCTTTGTTATTTCACAAAGAGTTTGCTAAGCAACATGTTTTGATCTACCATCTTAGACAAATTGTTGTTCAGTCCAAAATGTGGAACATCTTCCTATGACCCAAACCTGATGCAACATCTTCTCATGGCCCCAACTTTCACTCTACTCTGGTGTGGTATTCCAATTATCAATCTACTTTTTTTATAATAGAAAGGGGGGAAATGAAGAACAGAAGCAATTGCCCTAACATTTAGGACAGAAAATATGAACAAATTTGGTGCACCAAAGAGCACTGCCTAAATAGTTACTATTTTTTTCTAAATATAGTGTTAGGCACTGGGGATGCAAAGAAATAAAGTCTTTGCCCTTAAGGAGCTTATATTATGTAGAAGAAAAACTGAAAAGACAGGCCTGAGTCCACAGTTAGGGATCATAAAGTTCAAATATCACAATACTGAATAATTCCAGTAAGACAGAACAAAGCTTCAGAGGCATCCAGGGAAATAAGTATAATGTACAAGAAACTATATCATAAGCTTAGGTATAAATATAATATGTACAACAGAAAGAAGATATCAATGATGAATAAAAAGTGCAAAATGAATCCATTAAAGAATAATTTAAGAAAGCTAAAAATCAGTATAATTAGGAACTTAGTTTTACATTATATCTGAAGTCAGAAGAATAAGAAAGGGATAGAAAAACTGATAGGGAAGGATGATATAATGTTAATAAATGAAAACAGCATTGTAACTAGGGCAGAGTGGTTAGGTTTTAACTCAGAGTACCGATAGTTATAGTACTCTGATAGCTCTTGAGCAACTTAAACAAAAACTGAACAAGACATGGAGTATAAAGTAGAGTTCAAATGTAAAGCAAGCAGTTATAGTGCTTCTTCCACTCCCCACATTCTTTACCCTATTAACAACTGTATAGAAGATAACATCCTCCTTGGATCAGAATAACCTTGCTTTCCCTTTCCTAAGTTGTGACCACCTTCCTTTACATCTTTTTATTTTTTTTTTCGGTTTTTACAAGGCAAATGGGGTTAAAGTGGCTTGCCCAATGCCACACAGCTAGGAAATTATTAAGTGTCTGAGACCGGATTTGAACCCAGGTACTCCTGACTCCAGGGCCAGTGCTTTATCCATTGCGCCACCTAGCAGCCCCTTTACATCTTTTTAAAAATCATCTCCCTTGCTATTCTTGTCCTTTTGTTGCTCCAGAAGAATTTTGTTTCTATTTTTTTCTAATTCAGTAAAAGTAATTATTTGGTAATCTGATTGGTATAGGAATAATTTAATTTAATTTAATTTGGGAAGAATTGTCATTTTTATTATATTAGCTTGACCTAACCAGGAGCATTTAATATTTTCCCAATTATTTAGATCTGATATTATTTGGATGAGAAGTGTTTTATATAATTGCATTCATACAGTTTCTGGGTTTGTCTTGGGAGGTAGATTCCCAAGTATTTAATTTTATATAAAGGTATTTTAAATGGAAATTCTCTATCTCTTGCTCTTGGGCTTTGTTCATATAAGAAATCCTTATGATTTACATGTGTTTATTTTATATCCTGCTACTTTGCTGAATTTGTTATTTGTTTCAAGGAGATTTTTAGATGATTTTCTTCAGTTCTCTAAGTATGCCATCATATCATCTGAAAAGAGTGAAAGTTTTGCTTCCTTGTTGTCTGTTCTGATTCCTTCAATTTCTTTTCTTTTCTTATTGCTTTTGCTGACATTTCTAATACACTATTGAATAGTAATGGTGATAATGGGCATCCTTATTTTATCCCTGATTTTATTGGAATTTCTCTGAGTTTATTCCCATTTCATATAATATTTGTTGCTGTTTTAGATAGATATTTATTATTTTAAGGGAAAACTCCATTTATTCCTAAATTCTTTAGTGGTTTTTAATATGAATGGGTGTTGTATTTTATCAAAGACTTTTTTCAGCATCCATTGAAATAATCAGATGATTTCTGCTGGTTTTGCTACTGACATGTT